>NW_027590388.1:0-300000 GCF_964213995.1 Mustelus asterias | reverse complement strand
TGGTAGAATGCCGACCAGAATTGGACACAGTATTCCAAATGTGACCTAACCAATATTTGATATGACTGTAACATAATTTGCCAACTTTTATACTCAACATTCACCACCGTGGGGGATGTTGGTTAAAATCACCACCTTTGAAAGTCCCAAATAGTTAAGTCACTGTTTTTGCTTTGATGTGAACATTAAGGTGGCACGGTGGTTAGCACTGCTGCCTCACAGCGCCAGGGACACTGGATTCGATTCCCAGCCTTGTGGAGTCTGTGTGGAGTTTGCACGTTCTCTTCGTATCTGCGTGAGTTCCCTCTGGGTGCTCTGGTTTCCTCCCACAGTCCGAAAGACGTGCTGGTTAGGTACATTGGCCATGCTGAATTCTCCCTCAGTGAACCCGAACAGGCGCCGGAGTGTGGCGACTATGGGGTTTTCACAGTAACTTCATTGCAATGTGAATGTAAGCCTACTTATGATGCTAATAAATAAATAGACTGTGTCCTTTCACTAACAAGACCAGCAGCAAACATTCCCCATCCTCGGGTACCTGTGGGCAAGATGATGTTTGACCTTCTTGAACCGTTGCAGTCCATGTGGTGAAGGTGCTCCCACAATGCATTAGGTAAGAGTTACAGGTTATTCACCCAGTGATGATGAAGGAACAATGATACATGTCAATAATAACAATCTGTATTTATGTGTCTTCCATGTCATAGACTTTCCCAGGGCATTTCAAAGAAGTGTTTTTCACACTAAATGCCTTTGCAGGTCAGTGAGCTCGGGGGTGATGATGAACAAGACTTGATGTGAGTAAGCACATGGCCAGCAGAGATTTGGATGACTTCAAGACTTCAGGGAGATTGAATGTAGGAGGCCGGGAATGCATTCGGATAGTTAAGTCTGGAGTTATTGAAGGAATGGACGAGAGTTCCAGCTGCAGACGAACAGAATCAAGCGTAGGTTAGAGGGATTAGCGGGTAAAATATGTAGGGATATGGTGATAGGGCCTGGGTGGGATTGTGGTCGGTGCAGACTCGATGAGCCGAATGGCCTCTTTCTGCACTGTAGGATTTCTATGTTTCTAAGGACAGAGTAAGAGTTTTAACAACACCAGGTTAAAGTCCAATAGGTTTATTTGGTAGCAAATACCATTAGCTTTCGGAGCGCTTCTCCTTCGTCAGATGGAGTGGAAATGTGCTCTCAAACAGGGCACAGAAACACACAAATCAAGTTACAGAATACTGATTAGAATGCGAATCCCGACAGCCAGCCAGATCTTAAAGATACAGACAATGTGGGTGGAGGGAGCATTAAGCACAGGTTAAAGAGATGTGTATTGTCTCCAGACAGAACGGCCTGCAAGTCCAGGAGGCAAGCTGTGGGGGTTACTGATAATGTGACGTAAATCCAACATCCCGGTTTAGGCCATCCTCATGTGTGCGGAACTTGGCTATCAGTTTCTGCTCAGCGACTCTGCGTTGTGGTGTGTCGTGAAGGCCGTCTTGGAGAACGCTTACCTGAAGATCAGAGGCTGAATGCCCGTGACTGCTGAAATGCTCCCCCACAGGAAGAGAACAGTCTTGCCTGGTGATTGTCGAGCGGTGTCATTGATGAAGACGAACATCTCGCCAAGGCCATCCCCACACACCCACTTCTTGTCTTCAAACAACTGCGCAACCTCAAACAGACCATTGTCCGCAGCAAACTACCCAGCCTTCAGGAGAACAGTGACCACGACACCACACAACCCTGCCACAGCAACCTCTGCAAGACGTGCCGGATCATCGACGCGGATGCCATCATCTCACGTGAGAACACCGCCTACTAGGTACACGGTACCTACTCTTGCAACTCGGCCAACGTTGTCTACCTGATACGCTGCAGGAAAGGATGTCCCGAAGCATGGTACATTGGGGAAACCATGCAGATGCTACGACAACGGATGAATGAACACCGCTCGACAATCACCAGGCAAGACTGTTCTCTTCCTGTGGGGGAGCACTTCAGCAGTCGTGGGCATTCAGCCTTGGATCTTCAGGTAAGCGTTCTCCAAGGCGGCCTTCACGACACACGACATAAGAACATAAGAAATAGGAGCAGGAGTAGGCCATCTAGCCCCTCGAGCCTGCCCCGCCATTCAATAAGATCATGGCTGATCTGACGTGGATCAGTACCACTTACCCGCCTGATCCCCATAACCCTTAATTCCCTTACCGATCAGGAATCCATCCATCCGCGCTTTAAACATATTCAGCGAGGTAGCCTCCACCACCTCAGTGGACAGAGAATTCCAGAGATTCACCACCCTCTGGGAGAAGAAGTTCCTCCTCAACTCTGTCTTAAACCGACCCCCCTTTATTTTGAGGCTGTGTCCTCTAGTTTTAACTTCCTTACTAAGTGGAAAGAATCTCTCCGCCTCCACCCTATCCAGCCCCCGCATTATCTTATAAGTCTCCATAAGATCCCCCCTCATCCTTCTAAACTCCAACGAGTACAAACCCAATCTCCTCAGCCTCTCCTCATAATCCAAACCCCTCATCTCCGGTATCAACCTGGTGAACCTTCTCTGCACTCCCTCCAATGCCAATATATCCTTCCTCATATAAGGGGACCAATACTGCACACAGTATTCCAGCTGCGGCCTCACCAATGCCCTGTACAGGTGCATCAAGACATCCCTGCTTTTATATTCTATCCCCTTCGCAATATAGGCCAACATCCCATTTGCCTTCTTGATCACCTGTTGTACCTGCAGACTGGGCTTTTGCGTCTCATGCACAAGGACCCCCAGGTCCCTTTGCACGGTAGCATGTTTTAATTTGTTTCCATTGAGATAGTAATCCCATTTGTTATTATTTCCTCCAAAGTGTATAACCTCGCATTTCTCAACGTTATACTCCATTTGCCATATCCTCGCCCACTCACTCAGCCTGTCCAAATCTCTCTGCAGATCTTCTCCGTCCTCCACACGATTCACTTTTCCACTTATCTTTGTGTCGTCTGCAAACTTCGTTACCCTACACTCCGTCCCCTCCTCCAGATCATCTATATAAATGGTAAACAGTTGCGGCCCGAGTACCGATCCCTGCGGCACGCCACTAGTTACCTTCCTCCAACCGGAAAAACACCCATTTATTCCGACTCTTTGCTTCCTGTCGGATAGCCAGTCCCCAATCCACTTTAACACATTACCCCCAACTCCGTGTGCCCTAATCTTCTTCAGCAGCCTTTTATGGGGCACCTTATCAAACGCCTTTTGGAAATCCAAAAACACCGCATCCACCGGTTCTCCTCCATCAACCGCCCTAGTCACATCTTCATAAAAATCCAACATGTTCGTCAAGCACGACTTTCCCCTCATGAATCCATGACAGCGCAGAATCGCTGAGCAGAAACTGATAGCCAAGTTCCGCACACATGAGGACGGCCTAAACCGGGACGTTGGATTTATGTCACATTATCAGTAACCCCCACAGCTTGCCTCCTGGACTTGCAGAATCTCACTAGCTGTCCTGTCTGGAGACAATACACATCTCTTTAACCTGTGCTTAATGCTCCCTCCACCCACATTGTCTGTATCTTTAAGATCTGGCTGGTTGTAGGGATTCGCATTCTAATCAGTATTCTGTAACTTGTTTTTTGTGTCTCTGTGCCCTGTTTGAGAGCACATTTCCACTCCATCTGACGAAGGAGCAGCGCTCCGAAAGCTAAAGGTATTTGCTACCAAATAAACCTGTTGGACTTTAACCTGGTGTTGTGAGACTTCTTACTGTGTTCACCCCAGTCCAACGCCGGCAACTACACATCATGTCTAAGGACAGAGTCAGGTGATGTTACTCAGGTCAGGTACACAGGTCACATCAGGTACACAGGTCTCTGAAAGTGGCAATGGAGGTGGAGAAACTAGTCAAGAAGGCATATGACATGCTTGCCTTCATCGGCCGGGGCATTGAGTTTAAAAATTGGCAACTCATGTTGATGCTTTATAGAACCTTAGTTAGGCCGCACTTGGAATATAGTGTTCAATTCTGATCGCCACATTACCAGAAGGATGTGGAGGCTTTGGAGAGGGTACAGAAAAGATTTACCAGGATGTTGCCTGGTATGGAGGGCATTAGCTATGAGGAGAGGTTGGAGAAACTTGGTTTGTTCTCACTGGAGCGAAGGAGGTTGAGGGGAGACCTGATAGAAGTCCACAAGATTATGAGAAGCATGGACAGAGTGGATAGTCAGAAGCTTTTTCCCAGGATGGAAGAGTCAATTACTGGGGGGCATAGGTTTAAGGTGCGAGGGGCGAGGTTTAAGGGAGATGTACGAGGCAGACTTTTTACACAGAGAGTAGTGGGTGCCTGGAACTCGTTGCCAGGGGAGGTAGTGGAAGCGGTAGTGACTTTTAAGGGGCATCTTGACAAGTACATGAATAGGATGGGAATAGAGGGATATGGTCCCCAGAAGGGTAGGGGGTTTTAGTTCAGTCGGGCAGCATGGTTGGTGCAGGCTTGGAGGGCCGAAGGGCCTGTCCCTGTGTTGTAATGTTCTTTGTTCTTTGATCTTTGTACTGAGATGGAAATTGGCAGTCTTGGTGATTATTCAGATATGAGGTCAGGAGCTCAGTTTAGAGTGAAAGCTGTTATTGAGGCTGGGAACAGTCCGGTTCAGTCTCAGACAGTTGTCAGGGAAAAGGATGGAGTCAGTAGTTTGGGAGTGGAGTTTGTAGCGGGGACTGAAGAGAAACAATGGTTTTCTTCTTCCCAGTAGTTAAATGGAGCACATTGCTGTTCATTCAGTACTGGATATCGGACAGGGCAGGACAGTGTGCGAGTTGGAGGGGAATTTGGAGATTATGCTGTTCGCATACACCTGGTCCTCCTTGGTGTGGAAGTTGAAGGTTTGGAGAATTTTGTCAAAGTTTTAGAATTCAAAGTAGAAAATCACCTCCTTTGTTCCTGCCTCTTTCACCTCTCTCCCCTCCTATAGAGGCCAGAGTCTTGTGTAGGCCCAGACTGGGTGGTAAGTTCCCTTCCCTAAAGGACATTAGTGAACCAGTTGGGTTTTTGTGACAATCCAGGAGCTTCCATGGTCACTTTTTCCTCGTGTCGACCCCACAGATTACCAGATTCATTCAGCTCAATTTCATAACCTGCCTTTGTGTTTTTGTGGGCACTCTCTCACTCCCTTTTCTCTGTTTTAAATTAATTTCATGAGGTATTGAAAGAGGAGGATATGTAGTCAGGAAACTCAAACCAAACATTCACATCAGATGGAGTTGTCCAAATTATGGGATTTTGAACATTGAAGGAAAAAGCACTGTTCACAGTGGGGAAAAACCGTACATATGTTCTATGTGTGGATGAGGCTTCAACCAATCATCTAACCTGTCGAGACACTATCACACCGGGGAAAACTGTGGAAACATGAGGACTGTGAGAAGGCCTTCAGTTACCGTCTAAACTGGAAACTCAGCAACGCAGTCACACAAGGGAGAGGCTGTGAACTGGCTCTGAGTGTGGGTTGTGATTCAATAAGTCAAACAACCTGTTGAAACACCAGCAGCTTCACCTGGGGGAGAGGCCATTCACCTGCTCTGTATGTGGGAAACAATTCACTCAGTCATCATTACCCATGACACAACAGCGAGTTCACACTGACGAGAGACCTTTTAAATGCCCAGACTGTGGGAAGTGCTATAAAAGTTCCCAGGAACTGACATCCCATCAATATGTTCACACTGAAGAGAGGCTGGAATTAGGGGAGAGCATCGATGATGGAGAATTGTGTGACTGAAGGATATTACAGAGAGAGGAGTGGTCGCAGTCATGGAGAAATTTGGAAACAAGAACGGGAGTTTTAAAATGTTAGTGGTTCTTAAACAGGAACCTTTATAGGTCAGTGAGCACAGGGGTGATGGGTGAACAAGTCTTGAATAATTACACAGACAGCAGAGTTTTGGATGACCTCAGGATTGCAGGGAGGCTGAATGTGGGAGGCCAGCAAAGAGTGCTCTGGGATAGTTAAGTCCAGAGGTAACAAAGGAATGGATGAGAGTTTCTGAACAAGATGATTTGAGACTCGGGCGATGTTACTGAGGTGGAAATAGACATTCTGGGTGATGGTGAGGATATGTGGCTGGAAGCTCAGTTTGGGGTGAGACAGGACACTGAGGTTGTGAGAAGTCTGGTTCAGCCTCAGACAGTTGCCAGGGAGAGAGAGTGGAGTCTGTTGTGAGGACTGAAGACAACGGCTTTGTTCTTAATATTCAATTGGAGGAAGTTTCTGTTCATCCAGTACTGGATGTCAGACACGTCAGGATGGTGTGTGAGTTGAAAAGGAACTTGGAGATGATGGTGTTCCCATACGCCTGCTTCATTGCTCCATCGAGGTGGTGGAGGTTGTGGGAGTTTGAAATATTTGAAATTCCTTTTTTCCTGTGCTGCCCAATTCTGTCTCACCCTCTCCTACTTCTGTCTCTCTGCCTCTTCCCCCTCGATCTCTTCTCCCAGATTGTCCAGAGTCTTGTGTCGCCCCTGACCAGGGAGCAGGTTTCCTTCCCTGAAGGACATTAGTGAATCAGGTGGGTTTTTTTAAAGTTAAAAATTTATTAGTCACAAGTAGGCTTACATTAACACATCAATGAAGTTGCTGTGAAATTCCCCTAGTTGCCACAATCCAGCACCTGTTCGGGTCAATGCAACTAAGCAGCATGTCTTTCGGACTGTGGGAGGAAACCAGAGCACCCGGAGGAAACCCACGCAGACACAGGGAGAGCGTACAAACTCCACACAGACAGTGACCCAAGCTGGGAATCAAACACGGGTCCCTGGCGCTGTGAGGCAGCAGAGCTGATCACTGTGCCCCCGTGCCGCCCAATGACAATCCGGCAGTTTCCATGGTAACTTTTTCCCAGTGCCGGCCCCACAAATGACCAGATTCATTCAGCTCAATTTCACAACCTGCCTTTGTGTTTCTGTGGGTTCGCGCTCACTGCCTTTTTTCCATTTAAATCAGTTTCACAGGGTTTTAGAAGAGGAGGATTTTCAGTCGGGAAACACAAAGCGAACATCACATCAGGATCTGATGGAGTCGCCCAATTTATTGTGACCATTGTATCATGATTGGATTTTGAACATGGAAGAAAAAAGCATCGATTGCAGTGGGGAGAATCTGTACGCGTGTTCTGTGTATGAATCATCTGACCCCACGAACCACAAGTGCCGTCACACTGAAGAGAAGCCGTTGAAATGTGGGGACTGCGAGGAAGGATTCTATTCCCCATCTGAACTGGAAATTCACCAGCGAGTTCATGCTGGGGAGAGGCCGTTCACCTGCTCTGTGTGTGGGAAAGGATTCACTCAGTCGTTCAACCTGCTGAGACACCGGCAAGTTCACACTGGAGAGAGACCATTCACCTGCTCCAAATGTGGGAAGGGATTCACTCAGTCATCCAATCTGCTGGTACACCAGAGAGTTCACACCGGGGAGAGGCCATTCACCTGCTCCCAGTGTGGGAAGGGATTCATTCACACAAGCAACCTGCTATCACACCAGCGAGTTCACACTGACAAGAGACCTTTTAAATGTCCAGCATGTGGGAAGTGCTTTAAAAGTTCCCGGGAACTGACACGCCATCAGCAAGTTCACACTGAGGAACGACCTTTTTACTGTTCAGAATGTGGAAAGGGCTATAAAAGCTCCTGGGAACTGACGTACCACCAACGCGTTCACACTGAGGAGAGACCGTTCAGGTGCTCTCACTGCGGGACTGGGTTCAGGCAATCATCTCAACTCACTGTACACCAGCGAATTCACACTGGGAAAAGGCCATTCACCTGCACGGAGTGTGGGAAGGGATTTAGTCGGTCATCCCAACTCATGGTGCACCAGCGGGTTCACTCTGGAGAGAGACCTTTCAAGTGCCCAGACTGTGGGAATTACTATAAAAGTTCTGGAGAACTGAAATCCCATCAGCATGTTCACACTGACAAGAGACCGTTCAGGTGCTCTCACTGTGCAATTGGATTCAGGCAATCATCCCATCTCACTGAACACCAGCGAATTCACACTGGGGAGAGACCGTTCACCTGCTCCAATTGTGGGAAGGGATTCACTCAGTCCTCCCAACTCATGGCTCACCAGCGGGTTCACACTGAGGAGAGACCTTTCAAATGCCCAGACTGTGGGAAGTGCTACAAACGATCTGGAGATCTGAGGTCCCACCAACGTGTTCACACTGACGAGAGGCCATTCATGTGCTCTCAATGTGGGACTGGGTTCAGTCGATCGTCGATACTAATTGAACACCAGCGAGTTCACACTGGGGAGAAACCATTCACCTGCTCCAAGTGTGGGAAGGGATTTACTCGGAAATCCAACCTGCTGACGCATCAGCGAATTCATAAGTGAAGGCAGGAGTTAAAGTTTGCTGTTAATCACACCCAGAACAACATTCATTGGGGTTCCATTCTGCTGGTGTTCATAAACTGCAGCTCGGAAATAGGTGTTACTGTTCTGGATAAAATTAAACTAAATCCGTTTTGTGTGAAACAAAATGTGGCAAATGTTTTTAATATTTCTTCACACAAGTTAGTTGCTTTTGAAGTGAGCTTCCTCTGGCTAAGGGACCAAGATTTACTCTGGCTACTTGTTTCCTTTTTTTACAAAGCTTGGATAGACTTCACCAAGTCTGCACCTGTGAGCTCTGACTGTGGTCAGATACATCACACTCTCATACCAAGTGGCAGACACCACCAAATACATCTTCTGTGGATTTCTCATTGAATTTCCCCCAGATGATGATCACATTGTGAGCCAACTGGTTTCATTGGAACTGCAGCTTCCAAACAAATGTTTGCAAACTCAACACTCGAAAAGACATGCCTTGGATTGCCACGTGCAATCAAGCTTCCACACAATCATTCAGCCATGCTAACGGAAGATCACTGCTTCACAGGCTGTATTAAGATATCATCAACCTTAGGATTGCTTCAGATATCTGGCTTCTCCCGAGTCAACTTCACCAAGTCTGCACCTGTCAGCTCTGACTTTAACTGGGAGCCTTTCTCTTTGTCTTTAACTTCAGGGAACAGTAAGTACATTGCTCAGTTTCCAGTTCCTTTTGTCTCTTTGACTTCAGTCTTCCTGGGACTTTTCTGTTAATTCCCTGGTTTTTATAATCACTGCTCCCTGTTCTTTTGGGATTCCTATTCCCAGTTTCAAGTCACAATGGCGCTGCTGTTACCCACCATGCCGTGCGGATATGAATATGCCCTATTCATGCTACAAGAGAGCAGTGAACATGCGCAGAACTGGATTCGATCAGAAGCATGCGCAGTGTCATTTTGCGGGGCCATCAAACAATCCCAGGAAACATACAGCACGGGGTTAGATACTGATTAAATCCCTTTCTACACTGACTCCATCAAAACTGCCAGGGCACGTACAGCATGGGGTTAGATACAGAATAAAGCTCCTTTTACACTGTCCCCATCAAACATTCCCAGGACAGCATGGAGTAAGATACAGAGAAAAGTTCCCTCTACACTGTTTCCATCAAACACTCACAGGACAGGTACAGCATGGGGTTAGATACAGAGTAAAGCTCCCGCTACACTGTCCCCATGAAACACTCCCAGATAGGTACAGCACGGGGTTGCAGAATAAAGCTCCCGTTGTACTGTCCCCATCAAACACTCCCAGGACAGATACAGCACAAGGTTAGATACAGAGTAAAGCTCCCCTTACACTCTCTTCCCCAAATATCCCCAGGAAATATACAGCACGGAGTTAGATACAGAATAAATCCTCTTCTATACATATATGACCCCATCAAACACTCCCAAGGCCATTGTTACTAATACCATCCCTGAATACCAAGGCTCAAAGAGACACTCTGGAAGTTATCAAGAGCTGGAACTGTTAAGGTTTGGTTTTGGGAGTCACAGGTTATCCACAAAGTGAGGTGGGGGATAAGGGAGATTACGCTGACATAATTTTAAAGTAGTTTATGAAGAGGCAGCCGTTTAAATATCATGTATGAACAAAATAGATCAGCAGAAACATACGAGCTGTGAAAGGAGAGCAAAGAACATTACAGCACAGGAACAGGCCTTTGGCCCACTTAGCCTATGCTGACACATGATGCCTTCCTGAACTAAAGACCCTTTGCCTCTATGTGGTCCATACCCTTCTATTCCCTGCCTATTCATGAATCTGTCAAGATGCCTATTAAACATTCTGCGTCTACCACCTCCTCTGGTAGCGCATTCCAGGCATTTACATCCTCTGTGTGAAACACTTGCCTCTCACATCTCCTTTAAACTTTCCCCCCTTTACCTTAAACCTATGTCCCCTGGTAACTGACATTTCTACTCTGGTTTCCTGATCCGACAGGATGAGTGATTGTTTCTGTTGTTGATGGTTGGCAGAGCCAGCTCCTTCTGAATTGAAGTGTTAGGAAATTCTTCCCAGGTTGTCTCCTGCCTGACAGAGGCCACGCAGTGTGGATCACTTAAAAAAAAATTCCAGAGTATTTTTTTCCCTCTCAGGAGCCTGTTTTTAACTTTTTCAAAGATGGTCATTTTGTGTGGAGATTGGCACTCCGCACAACACTCTCTGATTTTCCTTATCCTCAGGAGTGCCGTTAATTCTAAATTATTAGCAAATAAATACATACCATTAAAGTGACAGATCATGCTTGGACTTTAAAAATTCACCAGCTCTCCCTTCACCTGTATCTATCTTGAGGATAATTCTCATTCAGGATTATTTATTCCTAGTCTCCAGTTGTCCAAACTCAATTCCTTTATTTCAATTTTACTCCTGTTGACCAGAACCAATGATTTTAGTTCCGTCCTGGGTGTTTTAAAGTCAGTTTCTCTGTGGAGTAAGTGTCAACACATTGATGATTTTTTAAAAAAATTACTTTTCACGTTAACAATTTCTTTTTTTTTTATTCATGTGATGTGGCTCGGCCAGCATTTATTGTCCATCCTTAGATGCCGTTTAGAAGGTAATAGTGAGCTACCTTGTTGAATTGCTGCAGTCCCTGAGGTGTAGGTACCCCCACAGTGCTGTTAGGGAGGGAATTGCAGGATTTTGACCCAGCGACAGTGAAGGAATAGTGATATATTTCCAAGTCAGGATGGTGAGTGACTTGGAGGGGAACTTCTAGGTGGTGGTGTTCTCATGTTTCTGCTGCTCTTGTCCTTCTAAATGGTAGTGGGTTGGAAGGTGCTGCCTAAGGAACCTTGATGAGTTACTGCAGTGCATCTTACGGATGGTACACACTGCTACCACTGTTCATCGATGGTGAAGGGGGTGAATGTTTGTGGATGGGATGCCAGCGGGGCTGCTTTGTCCTGGATGGTGTCCAGCTTATAATTTATTTAAGGCGAGTGACAATCAACCCAATCCATCAGAGCTTGTCAATTGTTCATTCAATTGTTTTAGTTTGAACAAGACTTAACCACTGGGTAAGACAAGAATCTCAGATGGTAAATTGAAATAAATTTATTTAAAAGGCAAATACTTATCAATACAGAAGGAAAAAGATACATTTATCAATACAGAACAGACTTTTACCATTTCTCTTGGTTGATCAGACTGTAAAAGCATAATTCCTTGTGTACCCCTTGATTGACAACAATTCTGATGAGAATCGTGCTTTGGGGCTTCCAGTCCTTGGCCAGCAACTCGAGGGATTTAAAAATTCGAATCCTCAAGATTTAAATCCTTCAATGGCTCTTACCTCAACTCGAATAAACTGGGTAGAATGCAATGGTTGGTTGATTTCATTATTGAATCGATTCAAGTGATTTTGAATGATTTGGTTAACTGTCTCAGATAGAGATAGAATGGGACTGTTCAGTGCATCCCTCCTATCTGATCCTGGGCAAGCCTTCTATTCATTGTGTAACCTTTCGGCTCCAAATCAGTTTAACCCAGGCCGCAAAGGACTCGTTGTTAATCATCTCATCAGATCACACATTCCTTCTTACAGAAATTGTGGTATGCAATTTAAAACTGGCTTACAGAATTATAAGAATATACCAGGCTTTTAATATAACTATTAATATTGTGGTTACAGGGATAGGGCTATGGGGATAGGGCACAGGTGGGATTGTTGTCAGTGCAACCTCGATGGGCTGAATGGCCTCCTGCATGTAGGGCTTCTATGATTCTATTCTATGAAGTAAGCTAACAAGATCAATGAAGCCATTTTGAAACTAACATTTAACTGAAAAACTATTAATAGATCATTAAGTTTTCAATGATAATTAATTGAGGCTCACTTTTTTTTGATAATTTGTTTCTGACTGGTGACTAATTAATACAGTTCACTGATTAATACAAATGGTTAATCACTGGACACTAAATGTCTTTTTCAGGATCACTGAATTCCTACAGGGCAGAAGGAGGCCATCTGGCCCATCGAGCCTGCGCTGACAACAATCACACCTGAGCCCTATCCCTGTAACTCCACATATTTACTCTGCTAATCCCCCTGACACTAAGGGGCAATTTAGCATAGCCAATCAACCTAACCCGCACATCTTTGGATTGTGGGAGGAAACCGCAAACCCACACAGACACGGGGAGAATGTGCAAACTCTACACAGTCACCCAAGGCCAGAATCGAACATGGATCCCTGGCGCTATGAGGCAGCAATGATAACCACTGTGCCACCGTACCACCCCAAAAGTAAAGTTTACTTAAGTAAACATAAAATGTAACTGGTCTGAATATGAATAATTTCTTCTGAAACTTACTACCTAGTCACACTAGATGTCTGTAAGGATCTTTGCTTGTCTTCCCATGCATTCTTCAACATCTTTGGCAGTGGCCAGTTTATCAAATGCAATTCTCTGTGAAAGTTCATGCACAAGGATATAAACATCCCCAAGAGAGCCATCATTTTATTAGTCGCATCTAGACTTTCCCTTTACTAAAATATACATCAATACCTCATTGCCATATTCCATTGAACAGCACCCACATTGGGTTATTTCAATTCCCAATCAGTGGTGTGTTATTTTCCCGTCACTCTATTTCTCACCCTCAATCACTTGCTCTCATTTGAACATCCCATTAGTTACCATCCCATCTCATTCATGTGGCCTGGAGAAACTTTTCTGTCCAACTCTCGTAATATCTTTAAAACAGGAATCAAACATGCCAATTTGATTCCAGGTGGCAACACAATTTGTTTGTTATTTTAGATAGTTTTATATAAAAGTCACCCACTTTTTTTGTAAATTTCAATATTAGCTCAAATTCAACTCATAGAATCATAGAAACCCTACAGCACAGAAAGAGGCCATTCGGCCCATCGAGTCTGCACCGACCACAATCCCACCCAGGCCCTGCTCCCATATCCCTACATATTTTACCCGCTAATCCCTCTAATCTACGCATTCCAGGACACGAAGGGGCAATTTTAGCATGGCCAATCAACCTAACCCGCACATCTTTGGACTCCCAGTGTTATGACAGGTTTCCTTAATCTGCAATTTATTTCCCCAATGGAAACCTTTTTTTCCAATATCCAAGCTTGTTTGTTGCCAGTTTGTGTTTTGAAAATTTGACAATCCCCCAAACTTCAGTGAAATCTCCCTTTGGATGTGTGAAATAGCAACTTGTTTTTATTTATTGGTGGGACACGGGTGTCGCTGGATGGCCAGCATTTATTGTCCATCCCTAGTTGCCCGAGAGCAGTTGCTGTGGCTCTGGAGTCACATGTAGGCCAGACCAGGTAATGATGGCAGATTTCCTTCCCTAAAGGACATTAGTGAACCACATGGGTTTTTCTGACAATCGACAATGGTTTCACAATCATCAGCAGACTCTTAATTCCTGATTTTTTTATATTGAATTCAAATTCCACCACCTGCAGTGGCGGGATTCGAACCCGGGTCCCCAGAGCATTAGCTGAGTGTCTGGATTAATAGTCTAGCTATAATACCACGATACTATCTCCTCCCCTTCACTTTATTTCATCAATTTCAATCACAATTATGCCCAGATTTGTTGGTTTTAAAATTGTGCTTTTGTATCAGAGTGAGAAGTGTTTGCAATCATTTTGGAGGTAACTTCCATGTCTCCTGATCTCAAGCACTTTACCTTGAAAGACAACAAGTGGCCTGAATGGTTAAGACTCAGTCTTTGAAAAGCAAAGCCTTTAATTCAAATTGTCACCATGTTGTGACGTTTGATGTCAGTTCTTGAATTCATTAAAACAATTCTCGGTCTCTTGCTGTGATATCACCACCAAAGTGACCGTGGAAACCATCACCATTTGCTTAATAAAAACTCAAAGAATCCACTTAGCTTTGTCAAAGAGCCCAGTGGGTTAATGTGTTCAGGAGACCAACCAAAGATGTGAGAGCTGAAATAATCCAGAAGTTAATGATGAGGTGTTAGTGTTACATTCCCATTCTGAGTCAGGAGGATGTGGATTCAACTTCACCTCCAAAAACCTGATCATAAAATGCAGCTGGTATTTTGGTGCATTCCTGAGGGAATACTCTGCTGTCCTTCAGAGGAAACCTTCAATTATAACCCATCTGCTCCTGCAGGAGGTAAAAGTTCCCATTATGATATTTTGAAGAGGGAAGTTCTTTCGGGTGAACTGCTCAATACGTAGCCCTCAGTGATCAGCACTCAGACTATCTGGTCAGAATCATAGTTCTGTTTTGAAATTTCTCTCTCTCTCTCCCCACAGATGTTTGCCTGACCTGCTGAGTGTTTCCAGCATCTTAGTTGTGTTTGTTGGAGCCTGTTGTATACAATCTGGCTGCTACATTTCCGACATTACAGCAGGCACTCCACTTCAAAAGAACTTCATTGGCTGTAAAGCACTTCGGGACACCCTGAAGTTGCAAAAGGCGCTATATTAATACAAGTTTTCCATTAACAAAGGAGAAAATACCCAACAATGGGACAGTCGATAACAGGACATCAGTCAGTCTCCTCTTATCATGGAAAAATCAAGGACACATACACTGTATTTAACGCAATCATATTCATTCTATTCATCTCTTTAACTGGACTGGAGTTTAATATCAACTGAAATAAACCTGAACTGTCAGAATGAACATGGTTCAGTCCTGGGTGCAATAACAGCAGAATCCAACCTCGGTAATCACATGTGAACTCTCTGGTGTGACAGACGGCTGGATGGACGATTGAATCCTTTGCCACACACAGGGCAGGTGAACGGCTTCTCCCCAGAATGGACTCGCTGGTGTTTTCTCAAATTTGTCCTGGTTTTAAAGCTCTTCTTACAGTCAGAACATTGAAATGGCCTCTCACCTGTGTGAATTCCTGATCGGTAAGGGAATTAGGGGTTATAGGGATCAGGGGGGTAAGTGGAACTGATCCACTTCAGATCAGCCATGATCTTATTGAATGGCGGGGCAGGCTCGAGGGGCTAGATGGCCTACTCCTGCTCCTATTTCTTATGTTCTTAGGTTCTTAATGATTGATTCTAACATCTTCCCCACAACAAATGTCTAACGAACTGGCCTAGATTTCCTGTCTTATGCCACCATCCGTTCTTGAATTGGAGGGCTTATATTTGCTACTTTCCAGTCTGATGGAACCTCTCCAGAATCTAGGGAACTTTGGAAAATTAACACCAACAAATCTACTGTCACTATCTCATTAACCACCTTCTTAAGATGCTAGGATGAATTCCATCGTGACCCAGAGACTTGTCAGCCGCAGCTCCATCAGTTTGCTCAGTACAGCTTCCCACGTCATTGTAATTTCTCCTAGTTCCTCTCCCCCTTCCACCTCCTGATTTACAGCGAGGACTGGCTGGTTTTGTATTTTCTATAGTGAAGACAGAAACAGGGATATGGGGGTAGGGCCTGGGTGGGATTGTGGTCGGTGCAGACTCGATGGGCCGAATGGCCTCTTTCTGTACTGTAGGGTTTCTATGATTTCTATGAAAGATTTGTTTATTTCATTGGCCATTTATTATCTATTATTACTCCCCATTCTCATTCTCCAGAGAGCCAACACTCACCTTATTCCTCTTTTCCTTTTCGAATACCTCTAGAAACTCTTGCTATTCATTTTTACTTTAACAGCTAACTTCCTCTCATACTCTAATATTTTTCTTCCAATTAACCTTTTAGTAATTCTCTACTGTTCTTTATATTCCAGCCAATCATCTGACCTGTCACTCACCTCTGTGTAGCTATATGCTTTTCCCTTAAGTTTGATGCTTTGAGGAAGAAGGAGACAGGGAGATGGAGAGCACTTCAAAAGGAACTGTTTAAAAATAATAATAATTCGTGGGGTGTGGGCATTGCTGGCAAGACCAGCATTTTTTGCCCAATTTTTGAGATTCCCGTCCAAGCTGTAAACCTTTGGATTAAATCCCACCATCAACAAATTATTTCCCAGCTGAATGTGAAAATTGACTCAGTCATCCCATTTACCGATAGAACAGCACAATTACACCAGAGGAAGACCACTCAAACACTTAACGTTCGCAAAGGGATTTCCTCAGTGGTTAACAATCTATAACTTTAAAAGCTCAAAGCATTTTAACTACCCCTCTTATTGGCGAGGGATAGTTTAACTGTTCTGTCCAAGAGGGCACAAATCACTTGTTCACCCCAGCGAGTTCACATCTAAATGCAGGTGATTGTTATGTTGTCAATCACACCCAGGACAGAAATGTGCTGGAAGGCCTATGCTGCTTAGTTGCCAAATGAATTGAAGTAACACATTTGAACCTTGGCCCAATGGTACCAATCATAATCAGATCGCAAATCGTATTTTCTATTGAACAATATGGGTTTGAATGGTGAGGTGATTACCCAACATTCTCTGCGGGTGAGACTGTGCCCTATCCACATTACTGCAATTATTGCGCAAGCGCAGGACCTGGCTCTGACCGGAGCATGCGCAGTCCGGACTGTGACTGGAGCTGCGAGGAGCCGGAAAGAAACAATGGAGTGAGGTTCAGTAATGGAGCCGCTGGGTGACCGGGGAGGGACAGAAGCAGCGGAGTGGGCTGGGAGGCTTCATAAATACCTAGTGGATGCCTTAATTCAGATAACATGTTCCCGGTATCGCTTCAATCGGTACCGAATAGAGTCGGAGCTGAGCGACTCCAGGCCCGGGTTAGCGGCCGCCATCTTTACAGGAACAATGTGCAGCAGGGCGCATGCGCTATGAGCCTGGACCGGTTACCAACTCTCCCGGATTGGACTGAAGTCTCCAGGAATTTTTTATTTGTCCAGGGAATGTGGAAATTGCTGACTAGGCCAACATTTATTGTCTATCCCTAATTGTCCTTGAACTGAGTGGTTTGCTTGGCCATCTCAGGGCATTTTAAGAGTCAACCACATTGCTCTTGATATATAGTTAGACCAGACCGGGTAAGGATGGCAGATATTTTTCCTAATTCATTCACACTGTGGGTGTCCCTGGCTGGGCCAGCATTCATCACCCATTCCTATTTGTCCTTGAACTAAGTTTCAGAGGACGTTTTAAGAGTCAACCACATTGCTGTGGATCTGGAGTCACATATAAGCCAGACCAGGTAAGGAGAGCAGATTACCTTCCCTCAAAGACATTAGTGAACTAGATGGGTTTTTACAACAACGAACAATGGTTTCATGGTTATCAGTAGGCTTTTAGTTCCAGATTTTAATTATATTCAAAATTCACCGTACCATAGGATCATAGAATCCCCACAGTGCAGAAGGAAGCCATTTGGCCCACCATCCAGCCCTATCCCTGTAACCCTGTACATTTAGCATAGCTAATCCACCTAATCTACACATCTTTGAACTGTGGGATTCAAACCTGCATCTCTGGAAAATTGTCTGGACATTAAAAAATATACTTTTTTGTAATTTCGTTTGAATATTTCTCTTCACTGGGTATTAAAATATTGACAAAAGATAAAAGTTGTTTGGTTGACCATCAATCGTCCTGTAACGTGATGAGTCTTTTTGCTTTCCAATTGGCCTAGGAAGGCAGTGTGGAATGAGGTTGGAGGATGGGGGCAACATAAAAGATGTGATAAAACCTCCAGGAATACATTTAATCACAGTTGGCGATTATGGAGTAGAGAATGTTGTGAATTTCTATCCTGGACAGACAGTGATGGTTTCTGTAAATTTACAGGGTGCTGGAAGTGGAGACTTGACAGACGCGAAACACAAATCAAACATCACATCGTGATCTGACGGAGTCACTCGAAAAAATCAGGACCTGGATATCAGCAGCTTCTGAATGTGGAAGGTAACAGGTTTGTCGATTCTGTCTGAGAGAGAAGATTTCAGGTCTCAGTGTGACTGGAAAAGCCCTGAGATTCACAAATCCTGGAGAACTGTGCTTGGTTCTGAGCAACATACCTTAGGAAGGACAGAATGGCTTTGGAGGGAGTGTAGCACAGATTTGCCTGAGTGATATTTGAACTCCCCAGGTTAAATCACAAGGTGAGATTACAGGAAGTCATTATAGCACAGAGGAGGCCATTTGGCCCATTGAGTCCATGTCATCTGCCTAGAGCAATCCAGTCCCATTCCCCTGCTCTATCCTCATATCTTTGCAGATTTCTTTTCCTCCAATGTCTATCCAATTTCCTTTTGAAATTATTCATCATGTCCATTTCCACCCCAATCATGGGCAGCAAGTTTTGGGTCATTCGCACTCACTGTCTAAAAACACTCTTCCTCACATCTCCTGTACTAAAGAACAAAACAAAGAACAAAGAAAATTATAGTGCAGGAACAGGCCCTTTGGCCCTCCAAGCCTGCATCACCTTGCTGCCTGACTGAACTAAAACCCCCTACCCTTCCAGGGACCATATCCCGCTATTCCCATCCTATTCATGTATTTGTCAAGACACCCCTTAAAAGTCACTATCAGATCTGCTTCCACTACCTCACCCGGCAGTGAGTTCCAAGCACCCACCACCCTCTGTGTAAAAAAACTTGCCTCGTACATTTCCTTTAAAACTTGCCCCTCGCACCTAAACCTGTGACCCCTAATAATTGACTCTTCCACCCTGGGAAAAAGCTTCTGATTATCCACTCTATCCATGCCCCTCATAATCTTGTAGACTTGTATCGGGTCATCCCTCAACCTCCGTCGTTCCAGTGAGAATAAACCAAGTTTCTTCAACCCCTCCTCATAGCTAATGCCCTCCATACCAGGCAACATCCTGATAAATCTTTTCTGTACCTTCTCCAAAGCCTCCACATCCTTCTGGTAGTGTGGCGACCAGAATTTAACACTATATTCCAAGTGTGGCCTAACCAAGGTTCTATATAGCTGCAATATTACTTGCCAATTTTTAATCTCAATGCCCCAGCCGATGAAGACAAGCACGCTATTTGCCTTCTTGACTACCTTCTCCACCTGCGTTGCCACTTTCAGTAACCTGTGTGCCTGTACACCCAGATCCCTCTGCCTATCAATACCCTTAAGGGTTCTGCCATTTACTGTAAAGAAGCATTTGAGTTGATGTAACATTGAGATTCGCAAAATGTTGAGCAATCATGTAGACTTTGCTCATGTTTAATGAGAAAGATCCAACAGTGTTTCGGCCCGATTTCGAACCGGGCACATTTCGCGTGTGAAGCGAACGTGATAACACGACAGAAACAACTGTTTACATACAAATTAGGAGCAGCAGTCGGCCACTCGGCCCCGCTCTCCCATTCAGTAAGATTGTGGCTGATCTCATTTTAATCTCAACTTCACGTTCCTGCCTACTCCCGATAACCTTCCACCTCCTTGCTTATCAAGAACCTATCCACCTCTGCTGTAAGATATTCAGGACTCTGCCTCAACCACCTTTGCAGGAAGAATATTCCAAAGTCTCACAATCCTTTGAGAAAAAAAATCCTCATCTCTAATTTAGACGGGTGACCCCTTAGTTTGTGGTGCCGAGTTTAAAATTCTCCCACAAGAGGAAATGTCCTTTCCACATCCACCCTGTCAAGTCCCCTCAGGATCTTGTATGGTGAATGGTAGAGTGAATGTTGGACCCTTGGAGGACGAGAGGGGGGAGTTAATAGTGGGAAATGAGGATATGGCTGAGTCTTTAAATAAATTTTTTGTGTCGGTCTTCACGGTGGAGGACACAAATAGTTTGCCAAATATTAACGATAGAGGGTTGGCAGCAGGAGAAATACTTAATACAATTAATGTTACCAGAGAGGCAGTGCTGGGTAGACAAGTCCCCGGGTCCGGATGGAATGCATCCCAAGGTATTGAAAGAAATGTCAGAGGTAATAGTGGATGCGTTAGTGATTATTTATCAAAACTCGTTGCATTCTGGGGTAGTGCCGGTTGATTGGAAAACGGCTAATGTTACGCCGCTGTTTAAAAAAGGAAGGAGACAAAAGGCGGGTAACTATAGGCCGGTCAGCTTAACGTCTGTAGTAGGGAAAATGCTGGAATCCATTATTAAAGAGGAGATAGCAGGGCATCTGGATAGAAATGGTTCGATCAATCAGACGCAGCATGGATTCATGAGGGGAAAGTCGTGCTTGACGAACATGTTGGATTTTTATGAAGATGTGACTAGGGCGGTTGATGGAGGAGAACCGGTGGATGCGGTGTTTTTGGATTTCCAAAAGGCGTTTGATAGGGTGCCCCATAAAAGGCTGCTGAAGACGATTAGGGCACACGGAGTTGGGGATAGTGTGTTAAAGTGGATTGGGGACTGGCTATCCGACAGGAAGCAAAGAGTCGGAATAAATGGGTGTTTTTCCGGTTGGAGGAAGGTAACTAGTGGCGTGCCGCAGGGATCGGTACTCGGGCCGCAACTATTTACCATTTATATAGATGATCTGGAGGAGGGGACGGAGTGTAGGGTAACAAAGTTTGCAGACGACACAAAGATAAGTGGAAAAGTGAATCGTGTGGAGGACGGAGAAGATCTGCAGAGAGATTTGGACAGGCTGAGTGAGTGGGCGAGGATATGGCAAATGGAGTATAACGTTGATAAATGCGAGGTTATACACTTTGGAGGAAATAATAACAAATGGGATTACTATCTCAATGGATACAAATTAAAACATGCTACCGTGCAAAGGGACCTGGGGGTGCTTGTGCATGAGACGCAAAAGCCCAGTCTGCAGGTACAACAGGTGATCAAGAAGGCAAATGGGATGTTGGCCTATATTGCGAGGGGGATAGAATATAATGTTACCAGAGAGGCAGTGCTGGGTAGACAAGTCCCCGGGTCCGGATGGAATGCATCCCAAGGTATTGAAAGAAATGTCAGAGGTAATAGTGGATGCGTTAGTGATTATTTATCAAAACTCGTTGCATTCTGGGGTAGTGCCGGTTGATTGGAAAACGCAAAATGAGACGCAATTCCAACCATTATTCATGTAAATTGAGTCTGTGTCTTATAAGTTCTGTTTGTGAACAGAATTCCCACTCACCTGAAGAAGGGGCTCAGAGCCTCGAAAGCTTGTGTGGCTTTTGCTACCAAATAAACCTGTTGGACTTTAACCTGGTGTTGTTAAACTTCTTACGATAGAATATAAAAGCAGGGATGTCTTGATGCACCTGTACAGGGCATTGGTGAGGCCGCAGCTGGAATACTGTGTGCAGTATTGGTCCCCTTATATGAGGAAGGATATATTGGCATTGGAGGGAGTGCAGAGAAGGTTCACCAGGTTGATACCGGAGATGAGGGGTTTGGATTATGAGGAGAGGCTGAGGAGATTGGGTTTGTACTCGTTGGAGTTTAGAAGGATGAGGGGGGATCTTATGGAGACTTATAAGATAATGCGGGGGCTGGATAGGGTGGAGGCGGAGAGATTCTTTCCACTTAGTAAGGAAGTTAAAACTAGAGGACACAGCCTCAAAATAAAGGGGGGTCGGTTTAAGACAGAGTTGAGGAGGAACTTCTTCTCCCAGAGGGTGGTGAATCTCTGGAATTCTCTGCCCACTGAGGTGGTGGAGGCTACCTCGCTGAATATGTTTAAAGCGCGGATGGATGGATTCCTGATCGGTAAGGGAATTAAGGGTTATGGGGATCAGGCGGGTAAGTGGAACTGATCCACGTCAGATCAGCCATGATCTTATTGAATGGCGGGGCAGGCTCGAGGGGCGAGATGGCCTACTCCTGCTCCTATTTCTTATGTTCTTATGTTCAATCAAGGTTTTACCCAAAACCTTAAATCTGTCCCCCTGGCCCTTGTACGATCAGCAAATGGAAACAGATTTTCTTTATCCACCTGATCGAAACCTGTCAGAATCTTGTGTACCTGAATCAAATCTCCCCTCAACCTCCTTTACTGGAACCATTCTGGTAAATCTCCTCTGCACCTTCTCAAGGATCTTTATATCCTTCCTGAAGAGCGGTGACCAGAGCTTTATAAATATTCAGAATAACTTCCCTGTTTATAGACCAATATCACACTTTATGAAGCTCGGGGTCAAATTTGCTTTGCTAATTACTCTCTTAATATGTCTTGTAGAAATACAAAATCCCTCTCCTTCACCTCCTTCTCTCTCCTCCCATTGAGGCCAGTTGGGTTTTTGTGACAATCCGGCAGTTTTCATGGTCAATGTTTCTCAGCGCCGGCCCCACAAATTCCCAGATTCATTCAGATCAGTTTGACAAGCTGCCTGTGTGTTTGTGTGGGCTCTCTCTCTCTCACTCCGAGTCTCCTGTTTTAAATCAGTTTTACAGGGTGTTAGAAGGGGAGAGTTTGACAAGCTACCTGTGTGTTTCTGTGGGCTCTCTCTCTCTCACTCCGTGTCTCCTGTTTTAAATCAGTTTTACAGGGTGTTAGAAGGGGAGAGTTTGACAAGCTGCCTGTGTGTTTCTGTGGGCTCTCTCTCTCTCACTCCGTGTCTCCTGTTTTAAATCAGTTTTACAGGGTGTTAGAAGGGGAGAGTTTGACAAGCTGCCTGTGTGTTTCTGTGGGCTCTCTCTCTCTCACTCCGTGTCTCCTGTTTTAAATCAGTTTTACAGGGTGTTAGAATGGGAGAGTTTGACAAGCTGCCTGTGTGTTTGTGTGGGCTCTCTCTCTCTCACTCTGTGTCTCCTGTTTTCAATCAGTTTTACAGGGTGTTAGAAGGGGAGAGTTTGACAAGCTGCCTGTGTGTTTCTGTGGGCTCTCTCTCTCTCACTCCGTGTCTCCTGTTTTAAATCAGTTTTACAGGGTGTTAGAATGGGAGAGTTTGACAAGCTGCCTGTGTGTTTGTGTGGGCTCTCTCTCTCTCACTCCGTGTCTCCTGTTTTAAATCAGTTTTACAGGGTGTTAGAAGGGGAGAGTTTGACAAGCTGCCTGTGTGTTTCTGTGGGCTCTCTCTTTCTCACTCCGTGTCTCCTGTTTTAAATCAGTTTTACAGGGTGTTAGAAGGGGAGAGTTTGCCGTTGGGAAGCTGACGGAGTGGCTCAATTTATCGTAACTTTGATATCATCAGATTTGGAACATGGAAGGAAAAAGCACATTTCACAGTGGGAAGAATCCGTACACGTGTTGTGTGTGTGGACACGGCTTCAGACAATCATCTGACCTGTGGAGACACAATCGCAGTCACACTGAGGAGAAACTGTGGAAATGTGGGGACTGTGGGAAGGGATTCATTTCCCCGTCGAAGCTGGAAATGCATTGGCGCAGTCACACTGGGGAGAGGCCATTCACCTGCCCCACATGTGGGAAGGGATTCACTCAGTCATCCTCTCTGTTCACACACCAGCGAGTTCACTCCAGCGAGAGACCATTCACCTGCTCCGAGTGTGGGAAGGGATTCACTATTTCAGCCCACCTGCTGAGTCACCAGCGAGTTCACACTGACGAGAGACCTTTCAAATGTCCAGACTGTGGGAAGTGCTATAAAAGTTCTGGGGAACTGATGCGCCATCAACGTGTTCACACTGAGGAGAGGCCATTCAGGTGCTCTCACTGTGGGACTGGGTTCAGACGATCGTCTGACCTCACTGTTCACCAGCGAGTTCACTCTGGGGAGAGGCCGTTCACCTGCTCCGACTGTGGGAAGGGATTCATTCAGTCATCTGACCTGCTGAAACACCAGCGAGTTCACACTGGGGAGAGGCCATTTATCTGCTCTGAATGTGGGAAGGGATTCACTACCTCATCGATCCTGCTGACACACCAGCGAGTTCACACAGACAAGAAACCTTTTAAATGTCCAAACTGTGAGAAATGCTACAAAACCTCTGAGAAACTGATGTCCCATCAACGTGTTCACACTGACGAGAGACCTTTCAGATGCTCTCACTGTGGGACTGGGTTCAGACAATCAACTCAACTAACTGCACACCAGCGAGTTCACACTGACGAGAGACCTTTTAAATGCCCAGACTGTGAGAAGTGCTATAAACGTTCTGGGGAACTGACGCGACATCAACGTGTTCACACTGATTCAGGTGCTCTCACTGTGGGACTGGTGCGATCTTGTGTGATCTTCTCAACTCTCTGTACACCAACGAATTCACACTGGGGAAAGACCATTCACCTGCTCTGAGTGTGGGAAGGAATGTACGACTTCATCCACCTGCTGAGACTCCAGTGAGTTCACAAGTAACGACAGTGATTGGATGTTGCTGTTCTTCACATTCAGGATTGAACCATCTTCATTAGGGTCCGTTTACACTGGTAATAAACCCCAGCCACTTTAGGGGCTAATATTCTCACTAAAAGTCAAATAAATCAGCTTTGCGTCAAACTCACACATTGTGTTGACTCTTTTTAATATCTCAAACATAATAACAGGTAACACATACATGGCCACTCTCCTCACTGTGAATCCTTCGATCTTTTCCAGACTGTGTAACTGGTTAAAGCTCTTTCCACAGTCAGTTCACTGGAATACTCTCACTCGAGTGGATGTGTCTCAGTGATTTTCCAGTCACACTGATGTTTAAACACTTTGAAGGAACAGACAAACATTTCCCATTCTAGTTTCAAATGCCGATGGTATTCAGATCCTGAATAATTGTGTGACTCTGTCAGATTCTAACGTCAGAGATTTGTGTCTGTAAATTCTCCCCTTCTAATAGGCTGTGAAAGAAATTCACAAAAATCATTGCTGTCAGTACAGGATAAAAACTCAGAACAGACAATTCTCGTTTCTGTGGAACATTCTTTCGTCTCATTCTTGAAAATTTGTAAATCTCCATCCCAAACACTCTCCCTCCATTCTCACTTTGCTGGACCTGAAAGAGACATTGTCCTGAGGGTGCTGATTCATCCTAATCGACAGATCCGTGCTGACTGTTTCATGTACAGGACACATATTCCTGAAATCTTCACACAGGCTCGTGTCTAAGCATATAAAAAATTTGCATATTTAGTGAACTAAAAATGTATGCAATATTCAGAACTCTATTACATGATTAGAGATACAGGTGGGTGCGGAAGAACTTGACTTAGGGAGCAAGCAATCATGTTCTGGAACTCGCTGACGATGAGAGTGGTGGAAGTGGAGACGACCAGTGATTTCAAAATAAAATTGGTCGGGCACTTGAAGGAATGAAACGTACTGGGGAACAGGGATATCGAGGAAAAATGGCACTGAGTGGATTCCCCGACAGAGACTTGGCACGGACTCAAGCTGCTGAATTGATTTATCTTGTGCTCTGATGACTCTTTGACTGGAAAATATACAGAGTAGTTACAATACTATTCTGGAATTAAACAACATCAACTGTAATACAAATCCATAAATAATATACCCATTATGCACCACATAGTAAGAAGTCTCACAACACCAGGTTAAAGTCCAACAGGTTTATTTGGAATCACAAGCTTTCAGAGCGCTGCTCCTTCATCAGGTGAGAAGGAGCAGCGCTCTGAAAGCTCGTGATTCCAAATAAACCCATTGGACTTTAACCAGGTGTTGTGAGACTTCTTACTGTGCCCACCCCAGTCCAACACCGGCATCTCTACATCATGTGCACCATATAACAACGTAAGAAGTTTAACAACACCAGGTTAAAGTCCAACAGGTTTATTTGGTAGCAAAAGCCACACAAGCTTTCGGAGCTCTAAGCCCCTTCTTCAGGTGAGTGGGAATTCTGTTCACAAACAGAGCATATAAAGACACAGACTCAATTTACATGAATAATGGTTGGAATGCGAATACTTACAACTAATCAAGTCTTTAAGAAACAAAACAATGTGAGTGGAGAGAGCATCAAGACAGGCTAAAAAGATGTGTATTGTCTCCAGACAAGACAGCCAGTGAAACTCTGCAGGTCCACGCAACTGTGGGAGTTACAAATCGTGTGACATGAACCCAATATCCCGGTTGAGGCTGTCCTCGTGTGTGCGGAACTTGGCTATCAGTTTCTGCTCAGCGACTCTGCGCTGTCGTGTGTCGCGAAGGCCGCCTTGGAGAACGCTTACCCGAATATCAGAGGCCGAATGCCCGTGACCGCTGAAGTGTTCCCCAACAGGAAGAGAACAGTCTTGCCTGGTGATTGTCGAGACTGTTCTCTTCCTGTTGGGGAGCACTTCAGCGGTCACGGGCATTCGGCCTCTGATATTCGGGTAAGCGTTCTCCAAGGCGGCCTTCGCGACACACGACAGCGCAGAGTCGCTGAGCAGAAACTGATAGCCAAGTTCTGCACACACGACGATGGCCTCAACCGGGATATTGGGTTCATGTCACACTATTTGTAACTCCCACAGTTGCGTGGACCTGCAGAGTTTCACTGGCTGTCTTGTCTGGAGACAATACACATCTCTTTAGCCTGTCTTGATGCTCTCTCCACTCACATTGTTTTGTTTCTTAAAGACTTGATTAGTTGTAAGTATTCGCATTCCAACCATTATTCATGTAAATTGAGTCTGTGTCTTTATGTGCTCTGTTTGTGAACAGAATTCCCACTCACCTGAAGAAGGGGCTTAGAGCTCCGAAAGCTTGTGTGGCTTTTGCTACCAAATAAACCTGTTGGACTTTAACCTGGTGTTGTTAAACTTCTTACTGTGTTTCCCCCAGTCCAACGCCGGCATCTCCACACCATATAACAACACCAGACATATCAATGTTGTTACGATCCTCATGGTCACCTTATAATAAACAAATTCTCACAAATCCCAATCGAATAAACAAAGACAATGTTTCATTTTAAAACAATTTTACTTTAAAAATTAATCTAAAATTAACATCACTGAATCATGCATTAAGAAACAGTATTTGAATAGACAGGATAAATTACACTTTAAAAAGCTCAGACAATAAAAACAGGTTCCACAAAATCACAAACATTTCTCCCTCAGTATATTTGACTCTAATTCCAGTTCCAGAGAATTTCTCTGTCTCTGTATTTCCCAGGGGCAGAAAGAAAGTGTTTTCCTCACAGATGTTGTCCAGAGGATGAAGTTTGAGTCTGTGGTGAAGTTGGAGTCTGTGTGAAGTTTGAGTCTGTGTGTGAAGTTTGAGTCTGTGGTGAAGTTTGAGTCTGTGTGTGAAGTTTGAGTCTGTGGTGAAGTTTGAGTCTGTGTGTGAAGTTTGAGTCTGTGTGTGAAGTTTGAGTCTGTGGTGAAGTTTGAGTCTGTGTGTGAAGTTTGAGTCTGTGGTGAAGTTTGAGTCTGTGTGTGAAGTTTGAGTCTGTGGTGAAGTTTGAGTCTGTGGTGAAGTTTGAGTCTGTGGTGAAGTTTGAGTCTGTGGTGAAGTTTGAGTCTGTGGTGAAGTTTGAGTCTGTGGTGAAGTTTGAGTCTGTGGTGAAGTTTGAGTCTGTGGTGAAGTTTGAGTCTGTGGTGAAGCTACAAACAGAAGCTGTTCTGTTTCAAATCAAACTGCGGGACTTGGAAGAAAATGGTGGGAAGATTTTGCAAAGTCCCCTCCCCCACTCCCTCAGCTGGCAGCCCAGCACGCAGGCGCAGAGAGCGCTGCTGAGCCGAGTTGTCCGGAGCAGGCGCAGAGAGCGCTGCTGAGCCGAGCTGTCCGGAGCAGGCGCAGAGAGCGCTGCTGAGCCGAGCTGTCCGGAGCAGGCGCAGAGAGCGCTGCTGAGCCGAGCTGTCCGGAGCAGGCGCAGAGAGCGCTGCTGAGCCGAGTTGTCCGGAGCAGGCGCAGAGAGCGCTGCTGAGCCGAGCTGTCCGGAGCAGGCGCAGTGCGGCTGGCGCCAGCGGTCGCTCTCGATCTCTTTTTGGAGCAGCCGCCGGAGAGAGAGGGGGGAGGGGGAGATCACCGAGCGGCTTCTCGCTCTGGCCGGAGCCGCCAGCCGGTTGCCTGGAAACCTTGGCTCGAGGAGATGGCAGGGGGCGGGGGAATCAATGGGAGGGGGCGGGGCTCCCATGTCTGCACGCCCGGGCCTGCACACTGGAACTCCAGGACGTCACATCGGTACAGACTTATTCCTATTGGCTAATTCAGGCTCGGTTCCATTGTGACGTCTCAATGCGGAAGTTGGCCAACGATGTTCAGATTGAAACTTCCTCTTCTGGACAACATCTGGGAGGAAATCAATGTTTCTTTTCTCATTCTGGGGGAAATTGGGGACTTGCAACAACTGAAGGGAAAGGAAGTGAATCCAGGGAGGGTGCAGACTCTGGAAAGGAAACAGACAACATCGGAATTAGGAGCAAGACTCGGCCCAGGTCTCTTTTTCTTTCTCGCTCAAAGACATTGACATCCTTTCGCTCCCTCACTTTGACACTGAAGACAATGGGTTGTCTTCCCAGTGTTTATATGAAAGAAATTTCTGTTCTTTTAGTACTGGATGTCAGATAAGTCAGGATGGTGTGTGAGTTGGAGAGGAACTTGAAGGTGATGGTGTTCCCATCTATTTGCTACCCTGGTCCTTCTAGGTGGGTGGAGGTTGAGGGTTTGGGAAACTTTCTGTCAAAGTTCTCATTGAGTTGTCAATGTACAAAATCCCTCTCCTTCACCCCGACTTCTCCTACTTCTTTCTGTCTTCTCTCAGTGTCCAGAGTCTTGTGTCCAGACCGTGTGGCAGATTTCCTGCCCTGAAGGATATCAGTGAACCCGCTGGGTTTTTATGACAATCCAGCAGTTTTCATGATCACTTTTTCCGAGTGCCAGCCCCACAAATGACCAGATTCATTCAGCTCAATTTCACAAACTGCCTTTGTGTTTTTGTGGGTTCTCTCTCACTTCCTTTTTTCTGTTTTAAATCAATTTCACAGGGTTTTAGAAGAAGAGGATTTGCAGTTGGGAAACTGAAACCAAATATTATATCAAAACCTGATGGAGTTAGCCAATTTATTGTAACCTGAATATCATTGTGTTTTGAACATGGAAGGAAATAGCACCGTTCACAGTGAAGAGAAACTGTACACGTGTTCTGTGTGTGGACAAGACTTTAACCAATCATCCAGCCTTTCGGAACATAATTGCAGTCGCAACAGGGAGAAGCTGTGGAAATGTGGGGACTGTGGGAAGGGATTCGATTACCCTTCCCAGCTGGAGATTCATCGGCGCAGTCACAGTGGGGAGAGACCATTCACCTGCTCCCAGTGTGGGAGGGGATTCACTCAGTCAAACAGCTTACACATACACCAGAGAACTCACACTGACGAGAGACCATTCAACTGCTCCCAGTGTGGGAAAGGATTCACTGCCTCATCCCATCTGCTGAAACATCGGCGAATCCACACTGGGGAAAGGCCGTTCACCTGCTCCCAGTGTGGGAAGGGATTCGCTCAGTCTTCCAACCTCGCATTACACCAGCGAATTCACACTGGGGAGAGGCCATTCACTTGCTCCCAGTGTGGGAAGAGATTTGCTCAGTCAGCCACCCTCTCCACACACCAGCGGATTCACACTGATGAGAGACCTTTTAAATGTCCAGACTGTGGGAAATGCTTTAAAAATTCTGTAAATCTGCACTACCATCAACGTGTTCACACTGATGAGAAACCATTCAGGTGCTCTCACTGTGGGACTGGGTTCAAGCAATCATCTCAACTCACTGTACACCAGCGCACTCACACTGGGGAGAGACCGTTCACCTGCTCCCAGTGTGGGAATGGATTTGCTCACTCATCCACTCTGCTGACACACCAGCGAATTCACACCGGGGAGAAGCCGTTCACTTGTTCCAAGTGTGGAAAGGGATTCAGTCAGTCATCCAATCTGCTGAGACACCAGCGAGTTCACAAGTAACTGTTGTGATTGGATTTTGCTGTTTTCGTGTTCAGACTGAATCATGTACCTTTGGGTCTGTTTCTGCTGAATTGAAAAGTGACTCCAGCTCTGTTATAGGTGTTGATATAATTGGTCTTCGAAGGGGAGGATTTGGGGTCAGGAAACTTGCACAAAACATCAGATCAGGATTGGATGGAATTGCACAATGTATCGTAACCTGAACAGCAGAGAATTTTGAACAGGGAAGGAAATAGCACCGTTTTAATTATCTAACAGTCGCGAGATTTGAGGAAGATTCCAGTAGATTGCAAAGTAGCAAATGTAACTCCTTTATTCAAAAAAAGGAGGGAGGCAAAAAGGAAACTAAAGACCACTTAATATAAAACCTGATGTAGGGAAAATATCTTTATTAAAGATATCATGAGAATGAGAAAAATTCAGACAACCAGAGAGAGTCAGCATGGTTTGAGAAAGGGAAATCATATTCGACCTATTTATTGGAGTTCTTTGAAGGAGTCACATATACTTTGGATAAAGGGGGTCGGTTCGCTCAGTTGGCCGGGTGGCTGGTTTGTGATGCACAGCGACACCAACAGCACAGTTTCAATTCTCGTGCCAACCAAGGTTATTCATGAAGGTGCCGTCTCCTCAATCTTGCCCCTCACGTGAGGTGTGGTGATCCAAGATGATGAAAGGTATGGATAAAGCAGACGTGGAACGGATGCTTCCTCTTCTGGGGCATTCTAGGATGAGAGGTCATAGCCTTAGGATAAGGGGCAGCAAAGTTAAAACAGAGTTGAGGAGAAACTGCTTCTCCCAAAGGGTTGTGAATCTGTGGAATTCGCTGTCCCAAAGGGTGGTGGATGCTGGGACAGTGAGTAAATTTAAAGAGGAGTTGGACAGATTTTTAATTGGTAATGGGTTGAAGGGTTATGGGGAGAAGGCAGGAAAATGGGGATGAGGAGGTTATCAGCCATGATAGAATGGTGGAACAGACGCGATTGGCCGAAGGTCTAATTCTGCTCCTATATCTTATGAATTTATGATCCTCAGGTTAAGTGACCACCAGTCAGCTCTCCCTCTCAAGGGGACATCTGGGAGATGGTGCCTTTATATATTGGATAATGGGGCAGCAAAGGTGAATGTACTGTACTTAGATTTCCAAAATGCATTTGATAAGCTGCCACATCAAAGCTTAATGTGGAAAATAGAATCTCACAGTGTGGGGGTAATATGGCATGGAAAGACGATTGGCGAGCTAACGGGAAACAGAGTTGGCACACATGGATCTTTATCTGGTTGACAGGATGTGACGAGTGGTGTGCCAAAGCGATCAGAACTGGGACCTCTACTTTTAACAATTTATGTAAATGACTTGGATGCAAGCATGGTCGCTAAATTTGCTGAGGACACAAAGGTAGAAAAGTAAGTTGTGAAGAGGATGTAAGGAGGCTACAAAGGGATGTAGATAAAGTTCAGCTAGTGGGCAAATATTTGGCAAATGGAGCATAACATGGGCAAATGTGGAATTATCAATTTTGGCAGGAATTCCTGCCAAATATTTCAAAAAACATTAAATAGTGAGAGGTTGCAGAGCTCTGAGATTCAGAGGTGTCCTAGTGCATGAATCACAAAAGGCTGGAATGCAGGTACAGCAAGTAATCAGGAAAGTTAATAGAATGTCATTGTTTATTGTGAGGAAAGTGGTTACAAAAGGAGTGAGTTTATGTTTCAGTCATACAGGACACTGGTGAGACCACATCTGGAGTGTTGTTAAAGTATTGAACTCCTTATTTAAGGAAAATGTAAATGCATTGGAAGCAGTTCAGAGAATGTCTACCAGACTAATACCAGAAATTGGCAGGTTGTCTTATGAGGAAAGATTGGAGAATCTGGGCTTGTTCACTGGAGTTTAGAAGAACAAGAGGGGCCTTGATTGAAACCTTTTACGTTTCTGAGGGCTATTGACTGGGTTGTTGTGGAAAGGATGTTTTTTCTCTTGCAGGAGAATTTTGAACAAGGAGACACTGTTTAAAAATGTGTTTCAGACAGAGATAGGGAGAAGTGTTTTCTCTCAGAGGATCATGGATCTTTGGAACTCTCTTCCTCAAAAGGCAGAGGAAGCAGAATCTTGGAATATTTTGAAGACAGAGCAAGATGGTCTCCTGATTAACAAGGAGATGGAAGATTATTGGTGAGGGTAGTGGGCAGGAATGTGGGGTTGAGGTTACAATCAGATCAGCCACGATCTTATTGAATGGTGGAACAGGCTCGAGGGGCCAAGTGGCCTCCTTCTGTTCCTAATTATTATGTTCGAATGGGTCTGTTTCCATTGCTGTTAATAAACTACAGTCCATTTATAGATGTTAATATTGTGGATAATAGTCAAATAAATTGACTTTATGTTAAACACATGGCCTTTTTAATATCTTCAACACAGGTTCGTCCAATGATGTGCGGGTTAGGTTGATTGGCCGTGGTAAAATTGACCCGAGTGTCTGTGGGAATAGCAGGGTCATTAAGTGGGGTTATGGGAATAGGGTCTGGGTGGGATTGTGGTCAGTGCAGACTGGATGAGATGCATAGCCTCCTTCTGCACTGTAGGGATTCTATAATTCTAGTCTTGTAATAGAATGGGGCAGCACGGTAGCACAGTGGTTAGCACTGCTGCTTCACAGCTCCAGGGACCTGGGTTCAATTCTGGCCTCGAGTCACTGTCTGTGTGGAGTTTGCACATTCTCCTCGTGTCTGCATGGGTTTCCTCCGGGTGCTCCGGTTTCCTCCCACAGTCCAAAGGTGTGCGGGTTAGGTTGATTGGCCATGCTAAAATTGCCCCTTAGTGTCCTGAGATGTGTAGGTTAGAGGGATTAGTGGGTAAAATATGTAGGGATATGGGGGTAGGGCCTGGGTGGGATTGTGGTCGGTGCAGACTCGATGGGCCGAATGGCCTCTTTCTGCACTGTAGGGTTTCTATGAGAACATTGTAACTATGTTAATATATTTCCAGGCATCGTTATTCCAATAGAGAAGGAGTCCATGTCAACTCCTTATAGAGCAATCCAGTCAGACCCATTGCCCCTCCATCTACTCATTCTCCTGCAAGATTATTTCCTTCAAGTGTGCCTCCAATTTCAGTTTGAAATCTTTAATTGCTTTCAATGCCACCAGATCCGTGGGCACCCAGTTCCAGATCATGATCACTCGCTGCACCCACCATATCTCCAACCAAGTAATGAGTGCTGCATATTACACACATTTGAACAGGAAGTGGTGAGCATAGATTGGTTAACCAACATGAATTGGCACCTTTAGGAGAATTGGGAGGGTGTATAGTGGGAAAAAGTAAAGAATTTTCTATAAAAATTGGAATTGTCTTTTCTGAATTTCTAAGTTGCACTGACAGTGATGAATTTTGGAAATTTGTGTTACAGGATATCAGAAGAGGATTTCCAGACAGAAATCTCAAAACAAATACTCATGGTGATCTGACAGATTAACTCCATTCATCGGGACCTGGACAACATCCGCCTTTGGCATCTACAAAGAGAAATATTTGTCTGTTCTTCTGCTTCAAGAGATTTCAACCATAAATGTGATTGGAAAAGCATGGACGCACATAGATCGGAGTGAGAGCGTTCCAGTGAACTGACTGTGGAAAAAAACTCCAACACAGCTTGAAAAGACAGCACCAGTCACATTGGGGTGAGACCGTTCGGGTGTTTTGTTGTGGATGAGGCTTCAGCTGACTATCAAACTGGGAGAGACACATGGACACCAGCACCATGGAGAAGCCGTGGAAATGTGGAGACTGTGGTAAAGGATTCAATTTCTCACACCAACTGGAAACTCATCGATGTAATCACACTGGGGAGAGGCCGTTCATTTGCTTGGAGTGTGGGAAGGTATTTGCTCATTCATCCTCCCTGCAGACACACAAACGAGTTCACACAGGGGAGTGGCCATTCACCTGCCCTGAGTGCGGGAAAGGATTCACAAGTTCATCCCACCTGCAGACACACAAGCGAGTTCACAGCGGGGAGAAGCCATTCACCTGTTCCGATTGTGGGAAGGGATTCAGTGAATCATCCAACTTGCTGATGCACCAGCGAGGTCACACCGGGGAGAAATGGTTCACGTGTTCAGAGTGTGGGAAGGGATTCACTCAGTTATCCCACCTGCAGACACACGAGCGAGTTCACACCGGGGAGAGGCCATTCATCTGCTCTGAGTGTGGGAAAGGATTCAGTAATTCATCCAACCTGCAGAGACACCAGCGAATTCACACCAGGGAGAGACCGTTCAGCTGCTCCGAGTGTGGGAAGGGATTCACTGATTCATCCTATCTGCTGATACATCAGCGAGTTCACACTGGGGAGAGGCCGTTCATCTGCCCTGAGTGTGGGAAGCGTTTCCCTTATGCATCAAATCTGCAGAAACATCGACGATTGCACACTGGGGAGAGACCATTCACCTGCCCAAATTGTGGGAAAACATTCACTCAGTCATCCCACCTGCAGACACATCAGCGGGTTCACACCGGAGAGAGACCATTCACCTGCTCTCAGTGTGAGAAAGGATTCAGTAATTCATCCAACCTGCGGGCACACCAGCGAGTTCACACTGGGGAGAGACTGTTTACCTGCTCTGACTGTGGGAAAGGATTCACTCAGTCATCAAAGCTGCTGAGACACCGGCGAGTTCACAAGTGATGACAGGTGCTGAATTCTGCTGTTATTGCTGCTATTAATCACATCCAGGACTGAAGCATGTTCATTCTGACAGTTGGTGAAGTGAGAGGGTCGGAGGGTTTCTTTCTGCTGGACTGGCTGGTCTCACAACTTTACCTCCAGTGGGCTGATGCTCTTTGAGCGAGGGCACATTTCCACTGAAATGATCCACAAAAACTGATGAAGGATATTTATTTTATCCTGGACAGTAAATAGTGTTTTTCCTACCACTACAGGTAGATCTAAAATAAATACATTAGTCTCTGTTCCATTGAGTCTACAGCACAGGGCCAGGCCAGTCGGCTCAATTGGTCTGTGTCAGTATTTATGCTCCACATGAGCCTCCACCCACCCCTCTTCATCTCCCCCCATCAGCATATCCTTCTATTTCTTTCTCCCTCCCTCATCCAGCTTCCCCTTCAATGTATTCATGCTGTTCACCTCAACCACTCGCTGTGGTAGTGAGTTCCACATTCTCACCACTCGCTGGTAAAGAGGTTTCTCACTGAAATCCCTATTGGATTATTGAACCCCTTCATAACCTTAAAGACTTCCATCAGGTCACCCTTCAGTCTTCTCTTTTCTAGAGAAAAGCAGCCCATCATTCAAAATGTGTCAAATTTAGACTCAACCTTTAACAATGATTTTGATGCAGGGACTGAGTGTAATATATACAATATTGTGGAGAACAAGAAAAAATTGCATTTCTGTAGCACCTCTCACAACCACCGGGTGTCAGATGAACATGTGAATCAGGAGCCTGTTCTGCCATTCAACACGATCATGGCTGATCTAATTGAAACCTCAACTCCACATTCCCACCTCCCCCTGATAACCTTTCACCACCTTGTTTCTCTGGAATCTATCGAACTCTGCCTTTGTCCTGAAGCATTATACAGTGAATGAAGTTCTGTGAATTGTAGTGACTGTGCTAATGGAGGAAACTGCAGGCCTGGGTAATCAAATTTAGTTTTAAAATTCAATCATTTTCATACCATGTTCATTGCTATAAGTAACAAGGTCAAGGAAGCCATTTTAAACTCAAAACATGTGGCTTCTAACAGTCTGTTCACCTTCTGTCAGTTGTCTTTATTTGCTACAAATTGATTTTATATTAAAACCCAGTCATGAAACAGATTCAGTAATGAACCTTGATTAAGATATCGTTCGTGACTCAGTGTAATAGACAATTACATCATAAAGGCTAGATCTTTATTTTAAAATATTAACACTGAATCACCTGAAATGTTTCCAGAAACCGCAGAGCCAGCAGAAATTGTTTAAAGGAAGAAATTATTCTCTAATTTTGATAAGCTACAGGATATCATATTCTTCCAAAGTCCAGCTGAAGAATAAGGTTCAGTCTGGTCAGGATTAGTAAGGAAGAAAGCTGTTGTCTTTCTACAAACTGTCTTTTAAAAATAACAATTCCATTTCTACAAAGTCTCATCAAAAATGAAATCCATACATTTGGGTCCACGATGAATGCAGTTTTTATATGCTCTGCTCAGCATGATGTTGCTGTATACATTTCCGTGGCACACATTTTCTGAACTAGTCTATCTTGTAGTAGCCAAGTATATTAATTAAAGATTACTGTATTAATTAGCTGGCGATCAGCAATAGATGATTGGAGAAGTCGTGAGATTTAATTGAGTTACAATTAATAAATCAATCAAGAATCAGTCACTGTTTTTAAATTTATCTATTAGTGTCACATGTCGGCTTATCGTAAAAGCTGAGTTTTATTTGCTGTAAAAATTATAATCTGAATTGCTGTGTATGTGAAGAATGTGCAATGATGATAAATGTATTTTCAAGAGAGAACTTCAAGCTCTGATTTGTCTCAGAATTTGAAATTGTCTGAGTACCTGATTGTATAGAATCAGATAAAGGGTTAGTGTGAAACTGTGCAATTGTATTCCTGTCTAAGATAATGAGAGAAGGTGGTGTCAGTAATTGGGGATCCGGTTAAATTAATCTGGTCACCAAATTGACCAAGTGTCACGTCACAATCAGCCCAACTCTGATGTCAGGTAATGGTCACTTTGGGGATAAAAGGGGCAGATGGGGTACTTGGGTTGACATCTCATCCTAAAGGCAGCAGCTCTAATAATGCAGCACTCCCTCAGTGCTGGCACTTTGAATGTTGGCCTCAGGTCAATGGACTTGGATTGGAAAGAACAATCTTCAGATTCAGAGTGAAGATTTGATTTATTATCGTCACATGTATTAACATACAGTGAAAAGTATTGTTTCTTGCACGCTATACAAAGCATACCGTTTATAGAGAAGGAAACGAGAGAGTGCAGAATGTAGTGTTACAGTCATAGCTAGGATGTGGAGAAAGATTAACTTAATGCAAGGTAAGTCCATTCAAAAGTCTGATGGCAGCAGGGAAGAAGCTGTTCTTGAGTCGGTTGGTACGTGTCCTCAGACTTTTGTATCTTTTTCCCAACAGAAGAAGATGGAAGAGCGAATGTCCAGGTTGTGTGGGGTCCTTAATTATGCTGGTTGCTTTTCCAAGGCAGCGGGAAGTGTAGACAGAGTCAATGGATGGGAGGCTGGTTTGTGAGATGGACTGGGCTTTGTTCATGACCCTTGGTAGTTTCTTGTGGAAGACTGTGATCCACTGCGCCGTGGCTGATACAACAGACAATACAAAGTTAGAAAGGGAAAGTTATTCTTTGCCTCCAGTGCCTCAATGGAAAAATAACAACCTCATACAAAAACAGGTATTGAATGCACAAATGTTGAAGAGTTTGTTGAAAGCTACAAGTTTCAGGTTCCCACTTGACCCTGGGGCACCTTTCTGTCTCTATTGCTTGTGTCAATGCCAGCCAGGCAACGGAGCTAAGAGCTGAATTTAGCTGAGAATAATGGGGCCTGTGCCCCAGTTGGGAAACTGCCCTGGACGTCGCACTGATAGAGAGACAGGAAGGTGCTGGAAGACTGACTGGGAAATGGGCCTCCAGCCAATCGGGGCAGGAGACTGGGCGATTGGGGCAGGTGGTGACGGAACCCCTGGGGTTCAGTCCATGTGCCCAAAGTGTGGAGTCACAGTAACAGGTGCAGAGGAGCTGAAGAGAAACCATTTGGACCCAGAGCATTGTGAACATCCTTTTAATCTATAGAATTGGGATTCGGGGTGTCCATTAGCCCTTTATTCTCTTTTCCCAAACTCTGAAATGATTCCCAGTAATAGCCCTTATTGGTGACAGTGGTTAGATTTTATTCACTATCAATAAGAGCTGACACAGTCTGATGTCTGAGCAGTCGTATCAAAGTGCAGCAGCATTACCATTACACTCTGGGTAGAAGCAGCATCTCCACGGAAATGCTCCCTGGTTGCCTCCCACAGTGCAAAGATGTACAGGTTAGACAGATTGACCAATGCTAAATTGCCCCATAGATGTCCCAAGATGTTATGGTTAGGGGGATTAGTGGGGTAAATGCGTGGGGTAATGGGGCTAGCGTGGGAGGGGTGTGTCTGGGGAAGGGGCGTTTAAGAGATCCGTAGATAGGTTCATGGACGAAAAGAAATTGGTTTAGGTTGGAGGGTCACAGTTTTTTTTTTAACTGGTCGGTGCAACATCGTGGGCCGAAGGGCCTGTTCTGCGCTGTAATGTTCTATGTTCTATGTTCTAAGATGCTCTGACAGAGAGTCGGTACAGACTCGATGGGCCAAATGGCCTCCTTCTGCATTGTAGGGATTCTATGATTACCATAATTACCACAATCAGTTCCAGACAGGAAACTTAAACCTGCTGTTTCACTCTCACTCAGGAACAGATCCCAGTTTTACAACAATCTCTGATTTGACAGCATGTTTCCAGCATTCACTGTTGTTCTTCCTGACTCTAAACACAGTTGTAAAGGAGCCTCTGTTCCGTGCCGAGGAGCTCTGAACCATGGAAGAGAGCAGCTGGGACACATTCCTTACACACCTCAGGTTTAATCCACACATTTAGTCCTCAATGTGATCAACAGCAGCAATAACAGAGAACTCCAACCTCTGCACTCACTTGTGAATTTGCTGGTGTGTCAGCAGGTTAGAAGATTGAGTGAATCCCTTCCCACACTCAGAGCAGGTGAATGGTCTCTCCACAGTGTGAGTGCGCTGGTGTTTCAATAGATGAGATGAACAAGTAAATCTTTTCCCACACTCGGAGCAGGTGAACGGCCTCTCTCCGCTGTGAACTCGCCGGTGTGTCAGCAGTGCGGCTGATCGAGTGAATCCCTTCCCACACTCAGAGCAGGCGAATGGCCTCTCTCCAGTGTGAGTGCGTCGATGTCTCAGCAGATTATCACTGTTTTTAAAGCTCTCCTCACAGTCAGGACATTTAAAAGTTCTTGCATCAGAGTGAGTGCGCTGGTGTCTCGACAGGTTGGATGAATTAATGAACCCCTTCCCACACATGGAGCAGGTGAATGGCCTCTCCCCAGTGTGAGTGCGCTGGTGTACAGTGAATTCAGATGATTTCCTGAACCCAGTCCCGCAGTGAGAGCACCTAAATGGCCTCTGGTCAGTGTGAACACGTTGATGGGACATCAGGTCCCCAGAACTTTTATAGCCCTTCCCGCAGTCTGGACATTTAAAAGGTCTCAGGTCAGTGTGAACTCGCTGGTGTTGCAGCAGGTTGGATGACTCTCTGAATCCCTTCCCACACATGGAGCAGGTGAATGGCCTCTCCCCAGTGTGAGTGCGCTGATGGATTTCCAGCTGGGATGGCCATTTGAATCCCTTCCCACAATCCTCACATTTCCATGGTTTCTCCATGGTGCCGGTATCCTTGTGTCTCTCCAGGTTGATGATCAGTTGACTACACACACTGCACATGTACGGTTCCTCCCTGCTGTGAATGGTGTGATGTTTTTTCAGGCTGTGTAACTGGTTCAAGCTCTTTCCACAGTCAGTTCACTGGAACACCTTCACTCGGGTGTGTGTGTGTCTCGGTGCTTTTCCAATCACACTGATGTCTGAAATCTTTTCCCACAGACAGAACAAATAAACATTTCTCCTTCCACATTGATATTCAGGTCCTGATGAATCGAATGACTGTCAGATCTCAATGTGATGTTTGATTTAAGTTTCCCACCTGTCAATCCTCCCATCCTAATCCCCTGTAAAAGGAGTTTACAGAAGTTATCAGTGTAAATACAGGATAGAAATTCAAAACAGACAATTCTAGTTTGGATGGAACATTCTTTCCTTTCTTATTCCCTCCAATCATATGGTCCAAACGAACTGAAAGACAAAAATCAACAACCAAGCATCAACAAAACCAAAGGGAACCTTCCTCACTGAACCAGAAAGTTCTGACCAGTGTCTCTGAACCTTTTATGTGGCCTCGGGCACTAGGACCCAGTTAAAAACAGAAATCCTGAATCCCATCCACTCTCTGTTGTGTCACAATGCGCGTCACCAAGACGCCAGCGCATGCGCTCTGCCCTCCGCTGAACTAAGATGGCGGCTGGTAACCGGGGTCTTCGCCCCGGGAGGACAAACCGGAGCTGCAAACGCGGAACCTGCAGGTCCGTATTCGCGGTTTGAGGCTTTCAGCAGGTATTTAGAAACCCTCCCCGTTCACCCGCCGACTCCATCGGCCCTGCGCGTTTCCACATCTTTACCGGCTGCGGATCAGACAAAAGGATCCTCTCTCCCCTTCGCCATCACTGACATCGCGCATGCTCCCTACCATGTTCGGTACTGCGCCTGCGCACTGTTCCCCTATGGTGTGGATAGGGGATAAAGAACAAAGAACAGTACAGCACAGGAACAGGCCCTTCGGCCCACAAGCCTGCGCCCATCACGTTATCCTATCTAAACCAACCGCTTATATCCCTCTATACACCGTCTGTTCATGTTTCTATCCAGATAAGTTTTAAATGTTGCTAATGTATCTGCCTCGACCACCTCACTTGGCAGTGCATTCCAGGCCCCACCACCCACTGTGTAAAAAAACTTCCCCCCGTGTCTCCACTGAACTTTCCCCCCCCCCCCTTACTTTGAATTGTGCCCCCTTGTGATTGTCATTTCTGCCAGGAAGAAAGCTTCCAACTGTTACCTTACCTACGCCCCTCATAATTTTATAAACTTCTATCAGGTTGCCCCATGGCCTCCATCTTTCCAGTTTATTCAATCTTTCCTCATAGCTAATACCCTCCATACCATGCAACATCCTGGTAAACATTTTCTGTACTCCCTCCAAAGCTACCACGTCCTTCTGGTAGAATGCCGACCAGAATTGGACACAGTATTCCAAATGTGACCTAACCAATATTTTATATGACTGTAACATAATTTGCCAACTTTTAAACTCAACATTCACCACCGTGGGGAATGTTGGTTAAAATCACCACCTTTGAAAGTCCCAAATAGTTAAGTCACTGTTTTTGCTTTGATGTGAAAATTAAGGTGGCACGGTGGTTAGCACTGCTGCGTCACAGCGCCAGGGACCCGGATTCGATTCCCAGCCTTGTGGAGTCTGTGTCGAGTTTGCACATTCTCTCCGTGTCTGCGTGGGTTTCCTCTGGGTGCTCTGGTTTCCTCCCACAGTCCGAAAGACGTGCTGGTTAGGTGCATTGGCCATGCTAAATGCTCCCTCAGTAAACCCGAACAGGTGCCGGAGTGTGGCGACTATGGAGTTTTCACAGTAACTTCATTGCAATGTGAATGTAAGCCTACTTATGATGCTAATAAATAAATAGACTGTGTCCTTTCACTAACAAGACCAGCAGCAAACATTCCCCATCCCCAGGTACCTGTGGGCAAGATGATGTTTGACCTTCTTGAACCGTTGCAGTCCATGTGGTGAAGGTGCTCCCACAATTCGTTCAGTAAGAGTTACAGGTTATTCACCCAGTAATGATGAAGGAACGCTGATACATGTCAATAATAACAATCTGTATTTATATGTCTTCCATGTCATAGACTTTCCCACGGCATTTCAAAGAAGTGTTATACACTAAGTGCCTTTGCAGGTCAGTGAGGTCGGGGGTGATGAGTGAACAAGACTTGGTGTGAGGAAGCACATGGCCAGCAGAGATTTGGATGACTTTAAGACTTCAGGGCGATTGAATGTAGGAGGCCGGGAATGCATTCGGATAGTTAAGTCTGGAGTTATTGAAGGAATGGATGAGAGTTCCAGCTGCAGATGAGCAGAATCAAGGAAAGAGACAGATGATGTTACTGAGATGGAAATTGGCAGTCTTGGTGATGATGCAGATATGAGGTCAGGAGCTCAGTTTAGAGTGAAAGCTGTTATTGAGGCTGGGAACAGTCCGGTTCAGTCTCAGACAGTTATCAGGGAGAAGGATGGAGTCAGTAGTTTGGGAGTGGAGTTTGTAGCGGGGACTGAAGAGAAACAATGGTTTTCTTCTTCCCAGTAGTTAAATGGAGCACATTGCTGTTCATTCAGTACTGGATATCCGACAGGGCAGGACGGTGCGAGTTGGAGGGGAATTTGGAGATTATGGTGTTCGCATACACCTGGTCCTCCTTGGTGCGGAAGTTGAAGGTTTGGAGAATTTTGTCAGAGTTCTAGAATTCAAAGTAGAAAATCACCTCCTTTGTTCCTGCATCTTTCACCTCTCTCCCCTCCCATAGAGGCCAGAGTCTTGTGTAGGCCCAGACTGGGTGGTAAGTCCCCTTCCCTGAAGGACATTAGTGAACCAGTTGGGTTTTTGTGACAATCCAGGAGCTTCCATGGTTACTTTTTCCTCAGGTCGGCCCCACAGATGACCAGATTCATTCAGCTCAATTTCATAACCTGCCTTTGTGTTTTTGTGGGCACTCTCTCACTCCCTTTTCTCTGTTTTAAATTAATTTCATGGGATATTGAAAGAGGAGGATATGTAGTCAGGAAACTCAAACCAAACATTCACATCAGGATCTGATGGAGTGTCCAAATTATGGGATTTTGAACATTGAAGGAAAAAGCACTGTTCACAGTGGGGAAAAACCGTACATATGTTCTATGTGTGGATGAGGCTTCAACCAATCATCTAACCTATCGAGACACTATCACACCGGGGAAAACTGTGGAAACATGAGGACTGTGAGAAGGCCTTCAGTTACCCATCTAAACTGGAGACTCAGCGACGCAGTCACACAAGGGAGAGGCTGTGAACCGGCTCTGAGTGTGGGTTGGGATTCAATGAGTCAAACAATCTGTTGAAACACCAGCAGGTTCACTCCGGGGAGAGGTCATTCACCTGCTCTGTATATGGGAAACGATTCACTCAGTCATCATTATCCGTGACACAACAGCGAGTTCACACTGACGAGAGACCTTTTAAATGCCCAGACTGTGGGAAGTGCTATAAAAGTTCCCAAGAACTGACATCCCATCAATATGTTCACACTGAAGAGAGGCTGGAATTAGGGGAGAGCATCGATGATGGAGAATTGTGTGACTGAAGGATATTACAGAGGGAGGAGTGGTCGCAGTCATGGAGAAATTTGGAAACAAGAACGGGAGTTTTAAAATGTTAGTGGTTCTTAAACAGGAACCTTTATAGGTCAGTGAGCACAGGGGTGATGGGTGAACAAGTCTTGAATAATTACACAGACAGCAGAGTTTTGGATGACCTCAGGATTGCAGGGAGGCTGAATGTGGGAGGCCAGCAAAGAGTGCTCTGGGAGAGTTAAGTCCAGAGGTAACAAAGGAATGGATGAGAGTTTCTGAACAAGATGATTTGAGACTCGGGCGATGTTACTGAGGTGGAAATAGGCATTCTGGGTGATGATGAGGATATGTGGCTGGAAGCTCAGTTTGGGATGAGCCAGGACACTGAGGTTGTGAGAAGTCTGGTTCAGCCTCAGACAGTTGCCACGGAGAGAGAGTGGAGTCTGTTGTGAGGACTGAAGACAACGGCTTTGTTCTTAATATTCAATTGGGGGAAGTTTCTGTTCATCCAGTACTGGATGTCAGACATGTCAGGATGGTGTGTGAGTTGAAAAGGAACTTGGAGATGATGGTGTTCCCATACGCCTGCTTCATTGCTCCATCGAGGTGGTGGAGGTTGTGGGAGTTTGAAATATTTGAAATTCCTTTTTTCCTGTGCTGCCCAATTCTGTCTCACCCTCTCCTACTTCTGTCTCACTGCCTCTTCCCCCTCGATCTCTTCTCCCAGATTGTCCAGAGTCTTGTGTCGCCCCTGACCAGGGAGCAGGTTTCCTTCCCTGAAGGACATTAGTGAATCAGTTGAGTTTTTTTAAAGTTAAAAATTTATTAGTCACAAGTAGGCTTACATTAACACATCAATGAAGTTGCTGTGAAATTCCCCTAGTTGCCACAATCCAGCACCTGTTTGGGTCAATGCACCTAACCAGCATGTCTTTCAGACTGTGGGAGGAAACCGGAACACCCGGAGGAAACCCACACAAACTCCGGGAGAACGTGCAAACTCCACACAGACAGTGACCCAAGCCGCGAATTGAACCTGGGTCCCTGGCACTGTGAGGTAGCAGTGCTGATCACTGTGCCACCGTGCCGCCCAATGACAATCCGGCAGTTTCCATGGTCACTTTTTCCTACTGCCGGCCCCACAAATGACCAGATCCATTCAGCTCAATTTCACAACCTGCCTTTGAGTTTCTGTGGGTTCTCTCTCACTGCCTTTTTTCCATTTAAATCAGTTTCACAGGGTTTTAGAAGAGGAGGATTTTCAGTCGGGAATTACAAAGCGAACATCACATCAGGATCTGATGGAGTCGCCCAATTTATTGTAACCATTGTATCATTATTGGATTTTGAACATGGAAGAAAAAAGCATCGATTGCAGTGGGGAGAATCTGTACACGTGTTCTGTGTATGAATCATCTGACCCCACGAACCACAAGTGCAGTCACACTGAAGAGAAGCCGTTGAAATGTGGGGACTGCGAGGAAGGATTCTATTCCCCATCTGAACTGGAAATTCACCAGCGAGTTCATGCTGGGGAGAGGCCGTTCACCTGCTCTGTGTGTGGGAAAGGATTCACTCAGTCGTTCAACCTGCTGAGACACCGGCAAGTTCACACTGGAGAGAGACCATTCACCTGCTCCAAATGTGGGAAGGGATTCACTCAGTCCTCCAATCTGCTGGTACACCAGAGAGTTCACACCGGGGAGAGGCCATTCACCTGCTCCCTGTGTGGGAAGGGATTCATTCACACAAGCAACCTGCTATCACACCAGCGAGTTCACACTGACAAGAGACCTTTTAAATGTCCTGCATGTGGGAAGTGCTTTAAAAGTTCCCGGGAACTGACACGCCATCAGCAAGTTCACACTGAGGAAAGACCTTTTTACTGTGCAGAATGTGGAAAGGGCTATAAAAGCTCCTGGGAACTGACGTACCACCAACGTGTTCACACTGAGGAGAGACCGTTCAGGTGCTCTCACTGCGGGACTGGGTTCAGGCAATCATCTCAACTCACTGAACACCAGCGAATTCACACTGGGAAAAGGCCATTCACCTGCACGGAGTGTGGGAAGGGATTTAGTCGGTCATCCCAACTCATGGTGCACCAGCGGGTTCACTCTGGAGAGAGACCTTTCAAGTGCCCAGACTGGGAATTACTATAAAAGTTCTGGAGAACTGAAATCCCATCAGCATGTTCACACTGACAAGAGACCGTTCAGATGCTCTCACTGTGCAATTGGATTCAGACAATCATCCCATCTCACTGAACACCAGCGAATTCACACTGGGGAGAGACCGTTCACCTGCTCCAAGTGTGGGAAGGGATTCACTCGGAAATCCAACCTGCTGACGCATCAGCGAATTCATAAGTGAAGGCAGGAGTTAGAGTTTGCTGTTAATCACACCCAGGACTGAACAACATTCATTAGGGTCCGATTCTGCTGGTGTTCATAAACTGCAGCTCGGTAATAGGTGTTAATGTTCTGGATAAAATTAAACTGAATCAGTTTTGTGTCAAACAATATGTGGCAAATGTTTTTAATATTAACACAAGTTAGTTGCTTTTGAAGTGAGCTTTCTCTGGACCAAGATTTACTCTGGCTACTTGTTTCCTGTTGTTTCCTTTTTTTTACACTGCTTGGATAGGTATGATCCCATTCAATAAGAACAATATGCAACGAGAGAGTTCGGGGAGTCCATTCAGCCCTCATCATTTGACTGTCAAGTTGACTTGGACGAAATGCATCATCTGTAAGGCTGTATTTATATCACATTCATAGCCCGTCCACCAAGTCACAGCTCATACTGAGCCAGAGGATCTACCATTTTACAGCCATAGGGGTGTCACACCATGCCAAATATATGAACATTTCCATTAGTGGATGGAAATGATGGCAGTCTGGGGGCCCAATTGGAGACACAAGCACAGAAATATAGGGGAATTGACCATGTTAATGTGGGGATTTGTCACAAACCTTCGTCTTCATCAATGACATGTTGAAGGCTCCAGAGGAGATGCCGTAGCTTCTCCGCTCCGGGGAAGTACTGGACGACAAAGGGTATTCTGTCCACCATGTCCCGTGTTTGTCTTCTGAGGAGGTCGGTGCGGTTTATCGCTGTGGCACGTCGGAACTGTCGATCGATGAGTTGAGCGCCATATCCTGTTCTTTATGAGGGCATCTTTCAGCGCGTGGAGGTGTCTGTTGCGATCATCTGAGCAGATCCTGTGTATACGGAGGGCTTGTCCATAGGGGGTGGCTTCTTTAACGTGTTTAGGGTGGAAGCTGGAGAAGTGGAGCATCGTGAGGTTATCCATGGGCTTGCGGTATAGTGAGGTGCTGAGGTGACCATCCTTAATGGAGATGTGTGTGTCCAAGAATGCAACTGATTCCGGAGAGTAGTCCATGGTGAGTCTGATGGTGGGGTGGAACTTGTTGATGTCATCATATAGTTGTCTCAGTGATTGTTCACCATGAGTCCAAAGGAAGAAAATGTCATCAATGTATCTAGTGTATAGCATCGGTTGAAGGTCCTGTGCGGTGAAGATGTCTTGTTTGAACCTGTGCATGAAGATGTTGGCATATTGAGGTGCGAATTTGGTCCCTATAGCTGTTCCGTGTGTCTGGATGAAGAACTGGTTGTTGAAGGTGAAGACATTGTGGTCCAGGATGAAGCGGATGAGTTGTAAAATTGCATCTGGAAACTGGCAGTTGTCGGCGCTGAGCACTGAAACGGCCTGAGTGGCCTGCTCATAGTTCATTTGTTCATATATTCTTATGTCTCTTTTCCTGGAAATCTCTCTCTCTCTCTTGGGAATGTGCATCACACAACTTTTCCATTCGCACTGATGATTGAAATCTTTTTGAACAGGGCATCAGTGTTCCTCTGACATTTGATCGCTGATGATAGTCGTGTCCAAATGAATCAAGATGTTTCTGACTGAAAATCCTTCCATTCTAATCCCTTGTAAATAAAAACATCTATCAAAGCAATGAATGTAAGCACAGGATAGAAATTTGAAACTGATATTCTGGTTGTCACGTAACATTCTCCTCCCTTTCTGGAAAGCATTCTTTCTGGTTGTATCACAACTTGATATTGCTCCTGCTCTGTCCAAGACCACAAGAAACTACAAAGGGTCATGAATGACCTAATCCATCATGCAAACCAGCCTCCTATCCATTGACTCTGTCTACATTTCCCACTGTCTTAGAAAAGCAGCCAGCGTAATCAAGGACCCCACGCACCCTGGACATTCTTTCTTCCACCTCCTTCCATCGGGAAAAAGATATAAAGGTCTGAGAACATGTATAACCAAATCGAGAACAGCTTCTTCCCTGAGGCCATCAAACTTTTGAATGGAACTACCTCACATTAATTTGATCTTTCTCTATATCCTAGCTATGACTGTAATACTCCATTCTGCACCCTCCTCTTTCATAGAACATAGAACATAGAACATAGAACATTACAGCGCAGAACAGGCCCTTCGGCCCACGATGTTGCACCGACCAGTTAAAAAAAAAAACAAAAAAAAAAAACTGTGACCCTCCAACCTAAACCAATTTCTTTTCGTCCATGAACCTATCTACGGATCTCTTAAACGCCCCCAAACTAGGCGCATTTACTACTGATGCTGGCAGGGCATTCCAATCCCTCACCACCCTCTGGGTAAAGAACCTACCCCTGACATCGGTTCTATAACTACCCCCCCTCAATTTAAAGCCATGCCCCCTCGTGCTGGATTTCTCCATCCGAGGAAAAAGGCTATCGCTATCCACCCTATCTAAACCTCTAATCATCTTATATGTTTCAATAAGATCCCCTCTTAGCCGCCGCCTTTCCAGCGAAAACAATCCCAAATCCCTCAGCCTCTCCTCATAGGATCTCCCCTCCATACCAGGCAACATCCTGGTAAACCTCCTCTGCACCCTCTCCAAAGCCTCCACATCCTTCCTGTAATGTGGGGACCAGAACTGCACACAGTACTCCAAGTGCGGCCGCACCAGAGTTGTGTACAGTTGCAACATAACGCTACGACTCCTAAATTCAATCCCCCTACCAATAAACGCCAAGACACCATATGCCTTCTTAACAACCTTATCTACTTGATTCCCAACTTTCAGGGATCTATGCACACATACACCTAGATCCCTCTGCTCCTCCACACTATTCAAAGTCCTCCCGTTAGCCCTATACTCAACACATCTGTTATTCCTACCAAAGTGAATTACCTCACACTTCTCCGCATTAAACTCCATCTCTTTGTCTCTTTGTCAGTAAAACGTACAAGAAACAAAACTTCTCACTGTCTACTAATACATGTGACAATAATAAATCAAATCTAATCAAATTTCAAACTTTAAACATCTGCCTCCTCCCTATCAATTGTAAGCCTAATTCTTTTGACCATCCTCCTTATTTTTCCCCAGTTCTCCCCCAAGGACGCTGCTGACTCTGGGGTTCAGTTTCACATTGAGCTATTCCACTCCCCAATATGTCACCCAGGTGTCTAAATTTTTACACCTGAATTTTGCGAAGGCGGCTTCGCTATCAATTCCAGTGACTACCCAGATGTACATTATATCCGGATGGAGTCACTTCGCCTCCTCCCCATCCCATCCCATCCATCGCAGTCCCAGGTGTTTGGAGACTGGGCTCCGGCCGAGTAATGGCAGCCGCAGCTCCCACAATCCCCCGCGCTGAGAAAATCGCTCTCTTCGCCGGGTGGGACTGCGCATGATTAACCCAGAGAAGTTCTGCGCATGTGCGGAGGATAGCGTTTCCCATTGGCCAACAACTTCGAGCGATCCGGGGTCAAAGTGTCTCCCACTCACTTCCGCTGCACCACTGTCTTCATGAGGGCATTGACCAATGGGAGGAATTGGAGGACCGGAAGGACACTGGTCCTCCAGCCAATCAGAGTGCGGGCTTTGTGACAATGCAGATTGGATTTCAGACAGACTGAAACCTCCTCCTGTCGTCAACATCTGTCAGTAAAACTCTTTGTTTTCTTCTCTCCTTTTTCTTCTCATTCTGGGGTTAAATTGGGGACTTGCAGCAACTGAAGGGAAAGGAAGTGAATTCAGGGAGGCTGCAGACTCTGGAAAGGTTGGCCCAGGTATCTCTCTCCCTCTTAAAGACATTGCCATCCTTTGCTTCCTCAACTTGTCACATTTATTTGTCTGGTTAAGAGGATGGTCTCTTTCCTAATGTTCACAATTTAAAGGGATGATTTCCCGAGGAAATAGCTGAAATTTAAGGGGCAGTAAATTAATATAGGACAGAGATGTGTGCAGTCTTGTAATATGGTACAAATTAGATATATTATGCATGGTCCAGTAATAAAGTTCATTTTTTATTATTTTTAGTTTTGTTAATACTGTAACTAAGTAGTTTATTTTCAGTAATCGGGTTATTGTATCACACAAGGAGTCGATTCAGCAACTCAAGTCCATGCTAACTCTCTGTAGAGCAATCCAGTCAGTCCCATTCCCCCTTAAGTTCATAAGATATAGGAGTATAATTAGGCTATTTGGCCCATCGAGTCCACTCCGCCATTCAATCATGGCTGATATGCTCCTCATCCCGTCTGTATCCCTGTTCCCCTGCCAGTCTATTTTGACTGCCCATCTAATTTCATTTTGAAATATTGAATGTATCAAAATGCACCACCCTCATAGCCAAAAAATTGATATTCAAGAACGTTCACTGTTGAAATGTTCTATCTCATAGCCTTGCTGTACTTCTAATTATTAAACTGGTCCCCTATGTTACATACATTTTACTTCGCTAAGTATATTTAGGTATTTAGACGAGCAACCTGCATGAAGATATCTCAGTGCTGGAGAAGAAGGACTGAGCATGGATTTGTTGATCAGCATGAATCAACACCTTCAGGAGAATTGGAAGGGTGTATTATACAGACAGCAGAGTGAGGATACAGGGATAGGGTGTGGGATGGAGATGTACAGATCCAGAGGAACGAGAAAGGAAGAAATGTTCCACAGAAACTAGAATTGTCTATTCTGAATTTCTGTTTGATACTGACAGTGATGACTTTTGTAAACTCATTTTACAGGAAGTTATAAGGGGAAGATTTGCTGCCAGCAATCTCAAAACATGTTAAGGCTTAATAGAGTCACTCAAATTATCAGAACCTGAATATCATCAGACTTTGAATCGAGAAGAAGAAATATTTATCTGTTTTTTCTGTCACATCAGTGTGACTGGAAAGGCACCAAGGAACACAGAGCTGAGTGAGAGTGTCCAGTACACTGACTGTCAAAAGACCAGTTACACAGACTGCAAAAATATCACATCATTTACAGCGGGGACAGACAGTACACATGCTCTATGAATGGATGAGGATTTAACTGATTGTTAAACCTGGAAAGACACAAGGACATCCACACCATGGAGAAACCGGGGAAAGATGAGGATTGTGGTAAGGAATTCCGTATCCCGTCTGCACTGCAAACTCATCAACATATTCACACTGGGGAGAGACTGTTCCCCTGCTCCAAGTGTGGGGAAGGAGACTGCTCCCCATCTGCCCTGAAGATTCATCAATGCAGCCACACTGGGGAGAGGCCCTTCATCTGCTCCGAGTGTGGGAAGGGTTTTCTCCAGGCAGCCGACCTGTGGAATCACCAAGCAGTTCACAGTAGGGAGAGGCTGTACACCTGCTCTGATTGTGGGAAGGGATTCACTCAGTTATCCCACCTGCTGACACACCAGCAAGTTCACACTGGGGAAAAACCGTTCAACTGCTCTGAGTGTGGGAAGCAATTCAATCATTCATCTGAACTTTTGAATCACCAACAAATCCACACCGGAAAGCGACCATTCACCTGCTCCGACTGTGGAAAGGGTTTCACTCAGTCATCTCACCTGCAGATACACCAGCGAGCCCACACTAAGGAGAGGCCTTTCAACTGCTCTGAGTGCAGGAAGTGTTTTATTCAGTTATCACACCTAGTGACTCACCAGGGAGTCCACAGGAGGGAGAGGCCGTTCCCCTGCTCCGAGTGTGGGAAGCGTTTTATTCAGTTATCACACCTAGTGACACACCAAGGAACCCACACAAGGGAGAGGCCATTCAGCTGCCCCGAATGTGGGAAACGTTTTATCCAATCGTCACACCTAATGTCACACCAGGGAGTTCACAGCAGGGAGAGGCCATTCGTCTGCTCCGAGTGTGGGAGGCGTTTTATTCAATCATCCCACCTAGTGTCACACCAGGAGGTTCACACCAGGGAGAGGCCATTCACCTGTTCCGAGTGTGGCAGGGGATTCATTCAGTTATCCGACCTGCAGAATCACCAGCAAGTTCACACCGGGGAGAGGCCGTTCACCTGCTCTGAGTGTGGGAAGGGATTCACTCGTTCAGCTAACCTGCAGGCACACCGACGTGTTCACACCAGGGAGAGACCATTCACCTGCTCTGAGTGTGGGAAAGGATTCGCTCTTTCATCTTATCTGCAGAGTCACCAGCAAGTTCACACCGGAGAGAGGCCGTTTATCTGCTCTGAGTGTGGAAAGGGATTCATGCAGTCATCCCACCTGCTGACACACCAGCGAGTTCACAAGGATTCACAAAGGGATTCACTCAGTCATCCCACCTGCTGAGACACCAGTAAGTTCACAAGTGATGACAGTGGTTGGATTCTGCTGTTATTGCTGCTGTTAATCACATCCGGGACTGAACTATGTTCATTTTGACAATTGGTGAAGTGGGAGGGTTGGAGGGTTTCTTTCTGCTGGACTGGCCGGTCTCACAACTTTGTTTTCAGTGGACTGATGCTCTTTGAGTTTGGGAGAGCACATTTCCACTGAAATGATCCACAAAAAAAAAGCTGATGAATGTGCCAACTCGACACAGCCACCCAAGGCCGGAATCAAACCTGGGTCCCTGGGGCTGTGAGCCAACTGGTCTAACCACTGTGCCACCATATCATGGACCCCGAGCAAAACTGGAATCAATGGATATCAAGGGGCAAACTCTCTGCTGGTTGGACTTATACCTGGCAATTAGGAAGATGGTTGTGGTTGTGGAGGGTCAGTCATCTCAGCTCCAGGACATCAATGCAGGGATCTCTCAGGGTAGTGTCCGAGGCCCAACCATCTTCAGCTGCTTCATCAATAACCTTCCCTCCGTCATAAGGTCAGAAGTGGGGATGTCCGCCAATGAATACACAATGTTCAGCACCATTTGTGATTCCTCAGATACTGAAGCAGTCCATGTCCAAATACAACAATATCCAGGCTTGGGCTGACAAGTGGCAAGTAACATTCATGCCACATAAGTCCGAGGCAATGACCATCTCTAACAGGAGAAGATCTAACCATCACCCCTTGAGATTCAAGGGCATTACCATCACTGAATCCCCCTTCCACTATCAACATCCTGGGGGGTTACATTGACCAGAAACCCATAGATACTGTGGCTACCAGAGCAGGTCAGAGACTGGCAGCCCTGAGGAGAGTAACTCACCTTCTGACTCCCCCACCCAAAGCCCGTCCACCATCTACATGACACAAGTCAGGAATGTGATGGAATACTCTCCACTTGCCTGAATGAGTGCAGCTCCCAACAACACTCAAGAAGCTCAAAACCATCCAGGACAAAGCAGCCCCACTTGATCAACACACTAACCACAAACATTCACTCCCTCTACCACCGACGGACAGTAGCAACAGTGTGTACCATCTACAAAATGCACTGCAGGAACTCACCAAGACTCCTTAGGCAGCATCTTACAGACCCAGAAACATTACCATCTAGAAGGACAAGAGCAGCAGATACATGAGAATATCACCACCTGGAAGTTCCTCTCTAAGTCACTCATGTCAGGAAAACAGAGATAGTTTTAAGTGATCTATGTTTCTATTGTTAAATATTAGAAATAAAGTATAGATTTAAGTAAGTTTGATTTAGTGTTTCTGTGTAGGAAGAGGAGAACTTTGGTTGGATTAATGTTGAACAAAGGTGTTTGCATGTGTGGGGGATAGGTTTCAATTGAAATTGTATTCCTGTTGTGCTGAGAGAGTTTATGGCGTGAAAAATAAACGTGAAGTTGGAGAAGTAATGCATTGTTGCATAGCAACCAGGGGCACCTTTAGGGTGAGAAGGTTTTTGAGTGTAGTATTAGTTGAATTTATAGTCTTTGGTCGTGACTTTTAAGGGGCGTCTTGACAAATACATGAATAGGATGGGAATAGAGGGATATGGTCCCTGGAAGGGTAGGGGGTTTTAGTTCAGTCGGGCAGCATGGCCGGTGCAGGCTTGGAGGGCTGAAGGGCCTGTTCCTGTGCTGTAATTTTCTTTGTTCTTTGTTCTATAGCAGTTGGGATGAGGAAACGAGAGAGTGAGCAGCTCTCAGCTCTACTAGAAGCAGGAAAGCCATACAATGGAGTAATGTGTGCGAAAGCAAGCTCCAGAGGAACTAAAGGACAGTTAGTTTGAGAAACCCGGGAATGGAAAAGAAGCTCCAGGAATATTGAAGAAAAAAAGGAACAGCATTGTCTTTTGAACAGGATACTATTCATGGAAGTTAAACTCAGACCTGGGAAGAAAAGAACTGATGAGGTTGGTGACAGACAAGCCGCATATCTGAATAGTGGGAAGGTTTGATGTCCTTAAATCCAGATTTTGAAGCAATTGTATTCTGTTACAGACTGATGATCTGAGTTTATGCAGAATTTTGGAAGCATGTTGCAATTCAAGGCAAAGGAATTCTGAGAGTTAAAAACCTAGAGGCAGCTTCTTGCTAAAAGAGTGGAGAGAAAGCCTTGTTTGAAAGGATAATTGGAAGACCTGGAAGTGGATCTTTGTTGAAAGCAATGGAGAGAAACTTGGTTTGGAAGGAGATATTAACACGTGTCTTTCTGAGAGCGGAGTTTGAAAACACTCGAGACAATCATCTGGGGGGGAAATTTGAGGAGAAATCCACAGAGGATCGATTGAGTTGCATCTGCCACTTGGTTTCAGAGTGGGGGTTGTCTGATCACAGCTAACCTGTGGGTTTAAAGGAACCATGTGTTTACTGAGAACATTATAGCATAAGGAATTTTAAATCTATGTTATCCTTGAAATCTGGATACATTTGTGAAGGTAAGTGTGAGTCAAGGAGTATTTTGTTATCGTCAAACTCTTCGTGTTTAATAAATATTTTATTAAAAGCTAATTGGCAGTCCTGAGATTCTGTTCCTTTATGTTTTCTACAAAAAGTAAAAGTTGCAGTCTTTTGAGCCAGTGTTCCATCCTGGAATCATCCTGTCCAATTATAACATCAACTGGGATCGTAACACTCACATCTTGACTTCAAAATATATCGCTGTTCCTTTGCTGTCACTGGACCAGAATCCTGGAGCTTCCTCCCAAACAAGTGTGGGTGTCCCTACACCACAGGGATTGCTGTGGTTCTAGAAGGCAGCTCAACACCACCTTCTCAAGGCCATTTAGAAATGGGCAATAAATGCTGACCTAGCCAGTGAGGCCCACCTTTTATTATTCAGGGCAGGCTGTGGGCTTTGACCTCTGTAAACGAATAAAAAATAAGGTAATACCTGTTTTTAGCCCATTGAATTGGTTTTCAATGACAGCATTGTCTTCTCCCTTGTTCTTATGTCCTGGGCCTATTACACGGTTATACTTGAAGGAATAGAGCCAGCCTGACTCCACTGTGTTATCTCTGACACTGTTATCATTCCCTAAGCTGCTACAGACTAGTTCATTAGCTCAAACAAACACATCTTTCTCACAGTGTGAGGCCAGTTTCCTGCACAATTTAATTCATTTTGCAGACATTGCTAATTCCAGCAAGGCTGCGACTTGACTACATTGACCAGCATGCTTTGCACATTGAACCCACAATGCAGTTCAGTGCAGTTCTTCAGATATGCTCAGTCTGGGTTCTTCTATCACCCTCGATATTTCCTGTTACCACCATGAGAGACTCCACACACAGCGTTACACCACAACCCGTGAACACTGATTAATATAAAATAAATAAAGTTACAAACTGACTGCACATTAAAAAGGTCCATAATACATTGGTTTCCAATAGAGCCATTGTAATAAAAGCCAATGAAGTTATGCTGAGGCTTTATGAAGCACTGTTTAAACCACAATGGGAATATTGTGTTCATATCCAGACAGCACGCTTTAGGAATGATGGGATGGTCCTTGAGAAGGTGCGGAGGTTCACCAGAATGGTTCCAGCAATGAAGGATTTTAACTCCAAGGTCAGGTTTGAGAAGTTGGAGTTATTCTCCCTGGAATGAAGGAGGCTAAGGGAAGATCTGATAGAGGTGAACACTATTATGACAGGTTTAGATCAAGTGGATACAGAAATTGGCCACGATTGACAGAGACTGCTGGAGGCAAGGCTATTGGTTAATATAACTTTTTATTGCACCTTCTTCTAAATATGTACAGCACAAGGCTCAGCAGACAACCATCTCTCAGCAGACTCTTATCATCTGATCTTACATCACTGGGTAGAATATTTACAAATTTAACATTAACCCTTTACACTGCACCAAGTCTTCAGTCAGCCTCCTAACATCCCCTCAGTGCCAGTTGTCTGATTTATCAATTGATGTTTCTGAGATTCACCTTGGGACACTCTCCTACATTGAAGGTCTGATGTAAACAAAAGTTATTTTAAAAATCTCATTGTAACAGACTGAGGAAGTCAGGATTAAAACAATATCTGGGTAAATGGAGTTAGGTCACAGATCAGCCATGACCTCAGTGAATGAGAGAACAGGCTTGAGGGGATAAATGACCTCCTCCTGTTCCTGGTAAACTTGGACTCAGACACCAGCTGATGAATGGAAAGTGATGGGAGACCTGGGGAGAAGAGACTTCATCAGAAACCAGCACTGGAGCAGAGTTAGAGAGTGGGAGAATCCTGGGGAGAAACTACACAGGAACTGGAGCAGGTTGTTCAGCCCTTCCAGTCTGCTCTGTCATTCAGTTAGACCCTGGCTGGTCAATTAGTTTATCATCAAGATTTATTTGATTCTATTCTGTAGATTAAGCTGCAGCTCAGTTTTATGGGAAATTAACATCAGCAGAAACAAACTCCAACTATCACAATGGGAACATGTGAATTAGGAGCAGGAGAAGGCCACTCGGCCCCTCGAGCCTGCTCCACCATTCAATAGGATCCCGGCTGATGTGATTGTAGCTTCAACTCCACTTTCCTTCTTACCCCTCACACCCTTTGACTCTCTTGTCAATCAAGAATCTATTAAATTCAGACTTCAGAATATTCAGTGAGCCAGCCTCCACCACTCTCTGTGGAAGAGAATTCCACACTGTAACAACCCTCTGAGAGAAGTCTTAAATGGGAGACCCCTTATTTTTAAACTGTGCCTCTAGTTCTCCTCTCTCGACAATCAACATCCACTCTGTCAAGTCCCCTCTGAATTTTATGTTTCAATCAGATCCTCTCTCATTCTTCTAAACCCCAATAGATACAGGCCGAACATGTCCAACTTTTCCTCGTATGATAACTCCCTCATCCCAGGAATCAGTCAAGTAAACCTTCTCTGAACTACTTCTCACACAAGTCCTCTCTTAAGTAAGGAGACCAAAACTGTACACCATGCTCTAGATGTGGTCTCACCAATACCCTGAACAAATATAGCAAAACATCCCTGCAATAAACAACAATTCATTTACCTTTCTAATCATTTGCTGTGTCCACACACTAACGTTTCCTGATTACAGTACCAGGACACCCAGATCCCTCTGTACCTCAAAGTTCTGCAATCGCTCGCTTTAAATAATCAACTGCTTTTCCATCCTTCCTGTCCAAATGGACAAGTTCACATTATCCAAAAATCTTGTTCCAGCTGCCAACCTTTTACCCACTCACTGACCCTATCTATATTACTTTACAGGCTTGTTATGGTCATTCACATCTCACTTTCCTACCTACCTTTGTGTTATCAACAAATTTTGATCCTGTCATCCACATCATGAAAATAGTTTGTCAATAGTTGAGGGCCCAGCACTGGTCCCTGTGGCACTCCACAGGCTACATTTTGCCATCCCAAAAATGACTCATTTCTCCCTCCTGTTTCCTATTAGCTCATCAATCCTCTATCCATGCTAATATAAAGAATCAAAGTGGATGGGATGCTAATATGTTATGCCTTATGCTACAAATTCTTATTTAGTGTGGTGAACTTTGATGTGGCACCTTGTCAAATGCCTTCTGGAAATCTAAATACACCACATCCACAGGTTCCACTTTATCCACATTGCTTGTTACTTCCTCAAAGAAATCCAATAAATCAATTAACATGATTTCCCTTGCACAAAACCATGTTGACTCTGCCTGATTGCACAGAGATTATCTGTGTCCCACCCCAGTCTCCTTAATAACAGAATGAACATGATTCAGTCCTGCATGGGATTACTTATTTACTAATTACTTAAATAATAGATAGATAAATAAATGAACATGATTCAGTCCTGCATGGGATTACTTATTAATTACTTCAATAACAGATAGATAAATAAATAAATGAACATGATTCAGTCCTGCATGGGGTGAGCAGCAACAGCAGAATCCAACCCCTGCAGTGACTTGTGAACTTGCTGGTGTCTCAGTAGATTGGCTGACCAAGCAAATCTCTTCCCACATACGGAGCAGGTGAACGATCTCTCTCCTGTGTGAACCTGCTGGTGTCTCAGCAGGTGGGATGACTGAGTGAACCTTTTCCCACACATGGAGCAGGTGAATGATCTCTCTCCAGTGTGAATTTGCTGGTGTCTCAGCAGGTCCTTAGAGCTTTTAAAGCTTTTCTCACAGTCAGAACACTTAAAAGGTCTCTGATCAGTGTGGACTAGTTGATGTGCAATGAGCTGGGGTGGCTGAGTGAATCGTTTCCCACATGTGGAGCAAGTGAAGGGTTTCTCCCCAGTGTGAATCCGCTCGTGTATCAGGAGGTGAGGTGAATCAGTGAATCCCTTCCCACACACACAGCAAATGAATGGTTTCTCCCCGGTGTGAACTCGCTGGTGTCTCAGACAGTGGGATGAATGGGTGAATCCCATCCCACACACCGAGCAGGTGAACGGTTTCTCCCCAGTGTGAACTCGCTGGTGTGTCACCAAATCCTGTTTACTTTTAAAGCTCTTCTCACAGTCAGAACACTGAAATGGTCTCTTATCAGAGTGAACTCGCTGGTGTGTTTGCAGCTGGGATAAACGTCCGAATCTCCTCTCACACACGGAGCAGGTGAATGGCTTCTCCCCAGTGTGAGTGCGCTGATGGACTTGTAAATCATATTTACTTTTAAATCTCTTCTCACAGTCAGAACATTGAAATGGTCTCTGATCAGTGTGAACAAGTTGGTGTGTCAGAAGGTGGGATGACTGAGTGAATCCCTTCCCACACACTGAGCAGGTGAACGGTCTCACCGCCATGTGAGTGCGCTGGTGTCTCAGGAGGTCCTTTGTGCTTTTAAAGCTTTTCTCACAATCAGAACACTGAAACAGTCTCTGATCGGAGTGAACCTGCCGGTGAATCAGGAGGCTTGATAAAGCATGACATCCCCTCCCACATTCGAGGCAGGTGAATGGCCTCTCTCCAGTGTGAACACGCCGGTGTGTATAGAGGCTGGATGAGTAAGCAAATCCTTTCCCACACTCAGAGCAGGTGAACGGCCTCTCTCCAGTGTGAATGCGACGATGAATATCCAATTCGGACGGGTAATTGAAGCCCCTCCCACAGTCCATACATTTCAATGGTTTCTCTGAGCTGCCGGTGTCCTCGTGTGACTCCAGGTTGGATGATGAGTTGAAGCCTCGTTTACACAGAATATGCGTCGGGTCACTACTCACTGACAATGATGTGATTGTTTTTCAGACTTGTTAAACCACTTTCCACATTCAGCACATTGGAAACTCTCAGGTGTGTGTGTGTCAATGTGCTTTTTCAGTCACACTGATGTTTGAAATCTTTGCCCGCAGACAGAATAAACATTTCTCCTTCTGTAGACAAAGGCTGATTATATTCAGTTTCTGATTAATCAAATCACTGAAACAGATCTTGATGTGAAGTTTGGTTTGAGTTTCATATCTGTAAATCTTGCTTCATAATACCCTGCAAAAACAGTTTACAAATACCATCACTGTCAGTGCAGGATAGAAATTCTGAAATTTCTCTGGAACATATTTTCCTCTCTTGTTCCCCCAAATCGATAAATCCCCGTCCCACACACTCTCCCCCCTCCCTGGGCTGAAATCCAAACCCATCTCAACATCTCCACCATTTCTTCCCTCCACTCCCAGTTTTCTCCCTCCCTCTCCTCTGTCTGGGTTCAGTTCTTGATGTGGAAATCTCACTAACTGTCCTGGCTGGAGACAATACACATCTCTTTAACCTGTGCTTAACCCTCTCTCCACTCACATTTTCTGTACCTTTAAGACTTGATTGCCTGTAAAGACTCGCATTCCAACCATTATCTTGTAAATTGAGTTTGTGTCAATATATATGCCCTGTTTATGAACACAAGTCCCACTCACCTGATGAAGGAGCAGTGATCCGAAAGCGAGTGCCTTTTGCTACCAAATAAACCTGTTGGACTTTAACCTGGTGTTGTGAGTCTTCTTACTGGGTTCAGTTCTCCAGCTGCTGTCTGCAGACTGACAATAAAACCAATGGGTCTTATTGGGGGTGTTGGGGCCTCCAGCGGGTGTTTGTGAATCCTCCCCGCCCACCTCCCAGGGTTTCCTTCCTTCCCAGAGATCAGAGTCCTCATTGATTTGAGGCCAAAGTGTAACCTCTTATTTATTGTCTCCCTCCCCCATCCTCTGATGTGAACCATCCTCCAGTGGCTGAGCCAGGATGGGGCCGTTAACCTGGGCCTGTTCCCGGGAGGGAGGGAGAAGCCCCGCAGCTGCAAACCAGGGAGCTGACAATGATTCTGAAGGGTTTGCGGATCCACAAAGTGTTTCCAAATCCTCCCAGCCACCGCCTAACGCTGACTCCGCTTCTCCGGGACAAACAAGCGCCAAGGACAGCAATGACACTGCGCATGCTCCACATCACAATGCCCGGGCACTGATTGACGGCAGCTCCGGACCAATAGGAGGAGGGGGCGGGGCTGGAGGACCGAGCGGGAGCGGCTGGTCCTCCAAGCAATCGGAGTGAATGAGGGGCGGGATCTGAAGCATGCGCAGTGCGGGTAATGGCGACGGAAAGGCGGATGGTTTTAACCTGGAAGCGAGATCAATACGAGGTAGAGGGCGGCGCGCGGGGAATGATAAATGTGGCGGGTGGGTGGAAAGACTTTGTAAACATGTTGTTCAAACCCAAACCCCGGAAATGAACTTCCCGGTCCCCCCCTTTGTACCAAATGGAGCGGCAGCTTGTAGTGTTAGACCCGGGCTGACTGCCGCCATTGAGGCTGCATGTGGGAGGCCGGCAGGGATTGTGATCGGAGAGTGAAGCCCTGACGTCACAATGGAATGGGTGAGAGTGTGACGTCACAATGGAATGGGTGAGAGCGTGACATCACAATGGAATGGGTGAGGGTGTGATGTCACAATGGAATGGGTGAGGGTGTGATGTCACAATGGAATGGGTGAGGGTTTTCCCACGTCGGTGGTGACATTCACGAGGGCTCATAGGTTCAAGGTGAGGGGGGGAGGTTTAACACGGATACCAGAAGGACGTATTTTACACAGAGGGTGGTGGGGGCCTGGAATGCGCTGCCAGGCAAGGTGGTGGAGCGGACACACTGGGAACGTTTAAGACTTATCTAGATAGCCAAATGAATGGAGTGGGAATGGAGGGATACAAAAGAATGGTCTAGTTTGGACCAGGGAGCGGCGTGGGCCTGGAGGGCCGAAGGGTCTGTTCCTGTGCTGTATTGTTCTTTGGGGACAAGTGAATCACTCTGACTATAAAAAGTGTAAGAAAATACTGAAGAGGGAAATCAGGAGGACAAAAAGAGGGTCTGATATGGATCTGGCAGGTAAGATTAAAGAAAATTCCAAGAGGTTCTATAGCTATATTAAGAGTAAAAGGGTGGCTAGAGAGAGAATAGATCCCCTTAAAAATCAGTATGGCCATCTGTGTGGGTAGCCGCAGGAGATGGGTGAGATTTTTAATGAATACTTCTCCTCTGTGTTTACTGCGGAGAGCACCATGGGTGCGAAAGAAATAAGGGAAACAAGTGGTGATGTCTTGGGCACACGCATGTTACCTGGGAGGAGGTATCTGCAGCCTTATAAAAGCAAATTACTGCGGATGCTGGAATCTGAAACCAAGAGAGAAAATGCTGGAAAATCTCAGTAGGTCTGGCAGCATCTGTAAGGAGAGAAAAGAGCTGATGTTTCTTGTCTAGATGACCCTTTGTCAAAGCTCTGAAACATCAGTTCTTTTCTCTCCATGCAGATGCTGCCAGACCTGCTGAGAATGGGGAGAGAGTGTGTGGGATGGAGATTTACAGCTTTTGGGGAATGAGAGAGGAAAGAATGTTCCATAGAAATTGTCTGTTCTGAATTTCTATCCTGTACTGACACTGATGACTTTTGGAAACTCATTTTCCAGGATATTGAAAGAGGAATCACAGGCTGAAATCTCAAACGTCACGTCGAGACGTGACAGAGTCATATTCCTTGGGACCTCAATATCATCGGACTTTGAATCCAGAAGGAGAAATGATTGTCCAGTCTGTCGATTTGAAAGGATTTGAAATGTCAGTGTGAGTGAAAAAGCATCAACACACTGCCACACTCGAGTGAGAGTGTTCTAGTGCATGGACTAAAGAGCTTTAACCAGTTACACAGCCTGAATAAATATCACAACATTCACAGCGGGTCGAGACTGTAATCTTGTTCTGTGTGTGGACGAAGTTTCAACTAATTGTCCACTCAAGAGACAGGTAAGGACACCTGCACCATGGAGAAACCATGGAAATGTGCAGACTGTGGGAAGGGATACAGAGCCCCATCAGAGCTGGAAACTCATCGGCGCAGCCACACTGGGGAGAGACCATTCATCTGCTCTCACTGTCGGGAGGGATTTAATCAGTTATCCCACCTGCAGTCACACCAGCGCGTTCACACTGAGGAGAGGCCATTCACCTGCTCGCAGTGTGGGAAGGGATTCATACAGTTATCCAGCCTGCAGACACACCAGCAAGTTCACACTGGAGAGAGGCCGTTCACCTGCTCTCAGTGTGGGAAGGGATTCACTCGGTCATTCCACCTGCAGAGACACCAGCGAGTTCACACTGGGGAGAGGCCATTCACCTGCTCTCAGTGTGGGAAGAGATTCACTCGGTCATCCCACCTGCAGAGACACCAGCGAGTTCACACTGGGGAGAGGCCATTCACCTGTTTTCAGTGTGGGAAGGGATTCACTCAGTCATCCAACCTGCGGACACACGAACGAGTTCACACTGGAGAGAGACCGTTCACCTGCTCTCAGTGTGGGCAAGAATTCACTCAGTTAGCCGACCTGCAGAGACACCAGCTACGTCACACAGGGGAGAGGCCATTCACCTGCTCTCAGTGTGGGAAGGGATTCACTCAGTCATCCCACCTGCGGATACACCAGCGAGTTCACACTGGGGAGAAACCATTCACCTGCTCTCAGTGTGGGAAGGGATTCACTCAGTCATCTGACCTGCGGACACACCAGCGAGTTCACTCAGGAGAGAGGCCGTTCACCTGCTCTCAGTGTGGGGAGGGATTCACTCGGTCAACCCACCTGCAGACACACCAGCAAGTTCACACTGCGGAGAAACCATTCATCTGCTCTCAGTGTGGGAAGGGATTCACAAACTCATCTGATCTGCTGACACACCAGCGAGTTCACACAGGGGAGAGGCCGTTCACCTGCTCTCAGTGTGGGAAGGGATTCACTCGGTCAACCCACCTGCGGACACACCAGCGAGTTCACACTGGGGAGAGGCCATTCACCTGCCCTCAGTGTGGGAAGGGATTCACTCAGTCATCTGACCTGCGGATACACCAGCGAGTTCACACTGGCGAGAGACCATTCACCTGCTCTGTATGTGGGAAGGGATTCAGAGTTTCATCCCACCTGCTGAGACACCAACAAGTTCACGAGTGATTCCAGGGGTTGGATTCTGCTGTTATTGTTTCTGCTCTCAGTTACATCCAGGACTGCATTTTGTTCATTCTCACAGTTGGTCAATGGGGAGGGTCAGAGGGTTTCTTTGTGCTGGACTGGCTGGTCTCAGCCTCCAGTGGGCTGATGCTCTTTGAGTCTTGTTGCGAATACCTGGTTTCAAATGTCACAAGGATCACAGAGTGACAGGGTGTTAGGAGGTTTCGAGATATTTAGTCAGAAGAAAACAGAGGTTGGCAGTGCAAAGGTACATTTCTGAATGGAGGGCTGTGACAAGTGACATTCCTCAGGGATCAGTGCTGGGACTTTTGCTGTTTGTAATATATATAAATGATTTGGAGGAAAATGTAACTGGTTTGATTGGTAAATTTGTGGACAACACAAAGGTTGGTGGAATTGCGGATAGCGATGGGGTCCGACAGAGGATACAGCAGGATATAGATCAGTTGGAGACTTGGGCGGAGAGATGGCAGATGAAGTTGAATCCAGACAATTGTGAGATAATGATGGGAAATATCCAGTAAATGGCAGAACCCTTAAGAGTATTCATAGGCAGAGGGATGTGGGTGTACAGGTACACAGGTCATTGAAAGTGGCAACGCAGGTGGAGAAGGTAGTCAAGAAGGCACACGGCATGCTTGCCTTCATCAGCCGGGACACTGAGTTTAAAAATTGGCAAGTCATGTTGCAGCTTTATAGAACCTTAGTTAAACCGCACTTGGAATCTCGTGTTCAATTCTGGTCACCACTGTACCAGAAGGATGTGGAGGCTTTGGAGAGGGTACAGAAAATATGTATCAGGATGTTGCCTGGTATGGAGGGCATTAGCTATGAGGAGAGGTTGAAGAAACTTGCTTGGTTCCCAGTGGAACGAAGGAGGTTGAGGGGGGCGACCTGATAGAAGTCTACAAGATTTTGAGGGTCATGGACAGAGTGGATAGTCAGAAGCTTTTTCCCAGGGTGGAAGAGTCAGTTACTAGGGGCATAGGTTTAAGGTGCGAGGGGCAAGGTTTAAAGGAGATGTACAAGGCAGGTTTTTTACACAGAGGGTGGTGGGTGCCTGGAACTCGTTGCCGGGGACGGTAGTTGAAGAAGATACGACAGTGACTTTTAAGATGTGTCTTGACAAATATATGAATAGCATAGGAACAGAGGGATATGTTCCCGGAAAGGTCGGGGATTTTAGTTCAGACGGGCAGCATGGTTGCTGCAGGCTTGGAGGGCCAAAGGGCTTGTTTCTGTGCTGTAATTTTCTTTGTTCTTCATTCTGTTTGGAACACCCCAAATATCCATCCAATTTCCTTTTTAATTGTTTATTGTCTCCACTTCCTCCACCCTCGTAGGCAGCGAGTTTCAGGTCATTACCATTCGCTGCATCAGAATATTCTTCCTCACATCTCCCCCACTCCCCCCCCCCCGCCCCCGGCCCGGTCCCCTTGCATCTTTGACCCAAAACAAGAAATCTGTGTCCCCCCTCGTCCTTGTCCCTTCAGCTAATGGGAACAGCTTTTCTTTGTCCACCTTATCTCAACCTGTCAGAATCTTGTCCACTTCTATCAAATCTCCCCTCAACCTCCTTTGCTCCAAGGAGAACAACCCCAGCCTGACATTGACAATAAAGAACAAACTAACAGAATATGTTACTGTCTGAAATCAAATGGGAATGTTTAATTTCTGTTTTAAAGATATTGTGGATATATTGTCCTGGACAATAAAGGAATTGGAATAACTCACCTTGGGTGTGGTTGAATGGAAAATATCAATCTGATATCCACCTACAGTCTAGTGAAAGTCTGAAAAATGTACAAAGAACAATACAGCACAGGAACAGGCCCTTCGGCCCTCCAAGCCTGCACTGATCACGTCTTCCTAACTGGACAATCCGTTTGTATCCCTCTATTCCCAGTCTGTTCATGTGGCTATCTCAATAAGTCTTAAATGATCCTAGCATGTCTGCCTCAACCACCTTGCTTGGTAGTGCATTCCAGGCCTCCACCACCCTCTGTGTAAAGTACGTCCCCCACATATCTGTATTGAACCTTGCCCCCCTTACTTTGAACTTGTGACCCCTTGTGTTTGTCATTTCTGACCTGGGAAAAAGCTTCCAACTGTTCACCCTATCTATTCCCTTCATAATTTTATAAACTTCTATAAGGTCGCCCCCTCAACCTCCGTCTTTCCAGGGAGAACAACCCTAGTTTACTCAATCTCTCCTCATAGCTAATACCCTCCATACCAGGCAACATCCTGGTAAACCTTTTCTGCACTCTCTCCAAAGCCTCCACATCCTTCTGGTAGTGTGGCGACCAGAACTGGACACAGTATTCCAAATGTGGCCTAACCAACGTTCTATGTAACTGCCACATCATATGCCAACTTTTATACTCTATGCCCCGTCCAATAAAGGCAAGCATGCCATATGTCTTCTTCACCACCTTTTCCACCTGTGCTGCCACCTTTAAGGATATGTGGACTTGCACACCCAGATCCCTCTGTGTGTATATACTCCTGATGGTTCTGCCATTTATTGTATAGTTCCCCCTGCATTAGATCTACCAAAATGCATCACTTCGCATTTATCTGGAACTCCCACCTACCTGATGAAGTGACAGCCTGTTCCAAAAGCGAGTGGCTTTTGCTACCAAATAAACCTGTTGGACTTTAACCTGGTGTTGTTAGACTTCTTACTGTGTTTCCCCCAGTCCAACACCGGCATCTCCACATCTTAAATTCCATCTGCCATTTCTCCGCCCAATTTTCCAGCCTATCTATATCCTGCTGTATTCTCTGACAATGTTCATCACTATCTGCAACTCCAGCAATCTTTGTGTCGTCCGCAAACTTACTAATCAGCCCAGCGACATCTTCTTCCAAATCATTTATATATATCACAAACAGCAGAGGTCCCAGTACAGAGCCCTGCAGAACACCTGAGTCATGAGGTGGAGATGCCGGCGTTGGACTGGGGTAAACACAGTAAGAGTTTTAACAACACCAGGTTAAAGTCCAACAGGTTTATTTGGTAGCAAATGCCATTAGCTTTCGGAGCGCTGCTCCTTTCGACCACCTGCTCCATCTGACGAAGGAGCAGCGAACAAACAAAGAACAATACAGCACAGGAACAGGCCCTTCAGCTCTCCAAGCCCGCGCCGCTCCCTGGTCCAAACTAGACCATTCTTTTGTACTTCTCCATTCCCACTCCGTTCATGTGGCGATCAAGATAAGTCTTAAACATTCCCAGTGTGTCTGCCTCCACCACCTTGCCCGGCAGCGCATTCCAGGCCCCCACCACCCTCTGTGTAAAATACGTCCCTCTGATATCTGTGTTAAACCTCCTCCTCTTCACCTTGAACCTATGACCCCTCATGAATGTCACCACCGACCTGGGGAAAAGCTTCCCACTGTTCGCCCTATCTCTGCCTTTCATAATTTTATACACCTCTATTAGGTCACCCCTCATCCTCCGTCTTTCCAGGGAGAACAACCCCAGTTTACCCAATCTCTTCTCATAACTAAGCCCTTCCATCCCAGACAGCATCCTGGTAAACCTCCTCTGTACTCTCTCTAAAGCCTCCACGTCCTTCCGGTAGTGTGGCGACCAGAACTGGACGCAGTATTCCAAATGCGGCCGAACCAACGTTCTATACAACCGTAACATCAGACCCCAACTTTTATACTCTATGCCCCGTCCTATTAAGGCAAGCATGCCATATGCCTTATTCTCAACCTTCTCCACCTGTGACATCACCTTCAAGGATCTGTGGACTTGCACACCCAGGTCCCTCTGCGTATCTACACCTTTTATGGTTCTGCCATTTATCGTATAGCTCCCCCCTACGTTAGTTCTCCCAAAATGCATCACTTCGCATTGATCAGGATTGAACTCCATCTGCCATTTCTTTGCCCAAATTTCCAGCCCATCTATATCCTTCTGTAGCCTCTGACAATGTTCCTCACTATCTGCGCTCCGAAAGCTAATGCCATTTGCTACCAAATAAACCTGTTGGACTTTAACCTGGTGTTGTTAAAACTCTTACTGTGAACACCCTAGTCACAGCCCTCCAATCAGAAAAAGACCCCTCCACTGCTACCCTCTGTCTTCTGTGGCGAAGCCAGTTCTGTACCCATCTAGCTAGTTCACCTTTGATCCCGTGAGATTTAACCTTTTGCACCAGCCTGCCATGAGGGACCTTGTCAAATGCTTTACTAAAATCCATGTAGACGACATCCATGGCCCTTCCCTCGTCAATCATTTTTGTCACCTCCTCAAAAAACTCAACCAAATTTCCCTCGTACAAAACCATGTTGTCTATCGCTAATGAGATTATTCAGTTCTAAATGTGTACAGATCCTATCTCTAAGAATCTTCTCCAACAATTTCCCGACCACGGACGTCAAGCTCACTGGCCTATAATTGCCCGGGTTATCCTTGCTACCCTTCTTAAATAACGGGATCACATTTGCTATCCTCCAATCCTCTGGGACCTCACCTGTGTCCAATGAAGAAACAAAGATTTCTGTCAGAGGCCCAGCAATTTCATCTCTTGTCTCTCTCAGTAACTGGAAGTCCCTTCCTCGCAGCACTGTGGATGTGCGTACACCTCAGGCATTGCAGCAGTTCAAGAAGGCACCCTTGGGGTTGACCATGGCCAAGGCAGCGACATACAGCCACATATTCTGTTATAATTGAAGGACTGCAGATTGAATGTGAGGCATTGTGGGACTGGACTATCTTGACCATATTCCTGTGACTGCCCGGAAACACGTGTCTATTTTAGTTTATAATTGAGGATTTCTGGGAATAAGTTAAATGCGGAAATATTAACCATAGCCTGGAGGAATTTGGAATAACTGAGAATTTTATCCCCAGATAAAGAACAAAGATTTTGCCAGTGTTTGGGTGGAACGTGTTTGGGGTTTTAAATCAACAAAAGATGTTGCCTCTAAAATCAGTCCTTGTAAGTTGGCTTAAAAAAGGTTAAGTTATAATGAAGGATCTTGCATCTTATTTTAATCAAGAAGTTGTGAGCTTGTAGTGCTCTGTCGCTTTAAGAAGCTATAGCTGCGAGAGAGAATGCTGAGGATTCATTGTTTGAAATTTATGAGCTGTGAGAATCTGTGTGTTTTGTTTGTTTTATGTGGATGTTTGTAGATGTGTTTTATCATTGTTTTGGGCTACATTTGTTACGGTTTATCTTTCTGGTGGATTAACCTGATCTTGAATCTTTAATTAAAGGCATTTTTGGAAGTTTAAAAACAGGATCACAAGAACGCTTAAGTAATTAATTTTGGTTATTGTTGTTGTAAAGCACATGCTAAGTTTCTCTGTTTGTGTATGGATGATATTTGTGGGTTGAACGCTTCAAGCTTTGAGGTTTTCTGTCTGTGATTTAAATCAAACAGATTTTTAACAAAGAAAGTGTGATCAATAAAACTTTTTTTGTTCAGAAGTTATGAACTTGGAGCCATATTTACTGGCCAGAGACAGGATTCCAGGGTATTTTACTAAACATGTGGAAACTTTAATCCGGATACAATTCACCCATGTGAGAATGAGAGTTTTAATTTGTAATGGTTATTTAAAATTTGACACATGTGAAATGATTCTGACCAATCCTGTGTTGGATTGATCTTGGGTTAAACTTCCTGTCAGGTCCAAAGATTTATTCCTGACGCAAGTAACACAAAGAAAAGGAAAATTCTGGAATTGGATACTGAAGAAAAGAGTTTACAAAGAAAGAGTATTAAATAGAAATGTTCCCAGACCATGTGGTCATTAGATTAAAACAAAGGAAGAGTGCTGACGTCCATTTGAGAACTTTTAATCCACCCCATTTCTAACTAAGGGAGTCTATGTACAAAGAAAGACCCCCCCAATGGGGGGTCTGGAAAGCATCATGATAGGGGAACTTGTCCATGAGATGATCACAAAGCCCCATAATGCCCAGATACTAATTTTATTGAACCTATAATGTGTGTAATCTATCACCATTCTGATTGGATTGTGTCCAGCCGGGATGGGCTGAGTAACTGGATAAGAATTGATGATATTCTTTGTTGGGTGGAGTTACACATGATCAGCCCTGTGGCTTCTCCCCGCTGGCGTAACTCAATAAACTGTTTGTCGATTGAATCAGGCACAACACACTGGGTACATTACCACTTCATCCTTGGGAGTGGCCTGATAGGCCGTGGTCCAGACTAAATGTGGCCTTTGGGGGCCTTTCATGAATCACGTGTGTTTGGTCGTTGTAAATGTGCATTCAAAATGGTTGGAAGCACAGACCATGAGTAATATTCCAGCTCCTGTGACAATAGAGAAGCTCTGTCAAATTTTCACAAGCCCTGGGTTACCAGATTGGCTTGTTTCAGATAACGACACTCTGTTTACAAGTGAGGTGTTTCAGGAATTCCTGTAAAGGAATGGTCTACGCCATGTGCGTACTGCACCATTTCATCTGGCTACAAATGGTCTCGCAGAAAGAGCTGTTCAAACACTGAAGGAGGGATTGAAGAGAATGGCAAGCGATACTTTAAGAACAAGCTCTCAAGATTTTTGTTCCAGTTTCGCATCACACCACAATCCACAACCGGACTCTCTCCTGCGGAATTTTTCGGGGAAAGGTTGAAGTCTCATCTGGATCTGCTTCACCCAGATCTCAGAGCAAAAGTGAGCAGGAGACAAGAGAAGAAGGAGGGACACGACTACCGCACCAAAGAGGGGCAGTTCAAACCGGGTGATCAGGTTTACATCAGAAACTTTGGGAGGAACCAAAGGTGGTTACCGGGAATAATTTTAAACCAAAGTGGTCCAGTATCTTGGGTGGTGAGACTGTAAAATGGAAGAGTTGTTCGCAGACACCAAGACCATATTCGCTTGCGGTGTGACCCCGTGTCAGGAACAGTTTCAGAGTCAGCAACCATTACTGAGAACATGGCAGAGGGTCATGCTGCTGTGGATGTTCACCAGGAAATGGTTCCAGCTTTGCCAGTTGACTCTGCTGTGGGAGTGGAAGAGGAATGTTCATGTACAGATTCTCAAACTACCTCTGCACCTCCCATTCCAGAAACACCATTACAAGATTTACCAGTGGTATTGTACAGGTCGCAATGCAACCACAAAGCTCCTGACAGATTTCCGTATTATTAAAGACATTACTTTGTTGTATTTCTGTCCTGATGGGGGATTGAAATTTAAGGGGAGAAGAAGTGTTACAGAGTGTTCTTCTCAACCTCTCTCCCTTCTGAGCACGTGCGGGCTTTGGGCGGGGTTTCAGTCTGCAAGTCCAGGCTGGTTCCAATGCTCCTGTTTCCTTTTGTTTGCCAATGATTTTTAAACTTTGTTATTTATTTATATAAAGAACATCCTGCTTTTAACAATGCATTTGACTACCTTATTTGTGACTGAAGTTCCCACAATTGTAAAGCAGGAGATTAGTTAAATGGACAGCCTGAATTGAGAGACAATTAAATAATAAATGAATCATTAATACAGTTGTTAGGCTGGAAATGTAAATTTGAACACAAAAGTTTATAACGTTTAGAATTATAAAGATATAAAGAATGTTTAAAATGCTGTGGGAATTATAAAATGTTACGTTCTGAGGCCAACAGAATAAAAAAAATAACAAGACTTGTTAGCGTGGCGCGGTGCCACAGTGGTTAGCAGTGCTGTCTCACAGTGCCAGGGACCTGGGTTCGATTCCCGGCTTGGGTGACTGTGCGGAGTCTGCACGTTCTCCCCGTGTCTGCATGGGTTTCCTCCGGGTGCTCCAGTTTCCTCCCACAGTCCGAAAGACGTGCTGGTTAGGTGCATTAGCCATGTTAAATTCTCAATCAGTTTATCCGATCAGTCGCCAGAGTGTGGCAACTAAGGGATTTTCATAGTAACTTCATTGCAGTGTTAACGTAAGCTGATTGGTGACACTAATAAATAAACTAATACTTTGTTAACCTTGACTGGAGGGGATGAATCAGTTCCTGTTCAAGATGTCTCAACATTGAATGACTGATGTTAACCAATTATTGGTCAACACTCAGGCAACCCCAAGCTAAGAGATATCGTTTGAGAGAAAGAATTGTCTTAAAATTCAGACAATGTGTGCAACTAGCTAAAAACCAAACCAGTTTCATTATTGACAAGTTATAGACCAATTGGCTAATTCCCAACAATTGGCTGAGGTGGGCTTTCTACATTTTGAAAATATAAAAAAGGGGATTCAAGAAACCAATTTGGTAGTAGTTTTTAAAAGTTCAAGGTTTTTTAAAGTTTATTTATAAGTGTCACACATTCACACTGCAATGAAGTTACTCTGAAAATCCCCCAGTCACCACACTCTGGCACCTGTTCGGGTAAACTGAGGGAGAATTTAGCATGCTCAATGTACCTAACCAGCAAGTCCTTCGGTCTGTGGGAGAAAACCCAGTCAGAGTTTTAACAACACCAGGTTAAAGTCCAACAGGTTTATTTGGTAGCAAATACCATTAGCTTTCGGAGCGCTGCTCCTTCGTCAGATGGAGTGGAAATGTGCTCTCAAACAGGGCACAGAGACACAAAATCAAGTTACAGAATACTGATTAGAATGCGAATCCCTCCAGCCAACCAGATCTTAAAGATACAGACAATGTGGGTGGAGGGAGCATTAAGCACAGGTTAAAGAGATGTGTATTGTCTCCAGACAGGACAGCCCGCAAGTCCAGGAGGCAAGCTGTGGGGGTTACTGATAATGTGACATAAATCCAACATCTGCTCAGCGACTCTGCGCTGTTGTGTGTCATGAAGGCCGCCTTGGAGAATGCTTACCCAAAGATCAGAGGCTGAATGCCCATGACGCACTTCAGCGGTCACGGGCATTTGTCAGGAGAGAAAAGTGCTTACATTTCGAGTCCAGATGACCCTTTGTCAAAGACTGACCTCTGAAGAATTGAGCGAGGGAGGTGGAGAAGAACAAAATGAAAGATCTGCAAACTGACAAAATGTTTCACGGCCCACGACCAAAACGTCTTGCAGAGGTTGCTGTGGCAGGGTTGTGTGGTGTATTGGTCACTGTTCTCCTGAAGGCTGGGTAGTTTGCTGCGGACAATGGTCTGTTTGAGGTTGTGCGGATGTTTGAAGGCAAGATGTGGGGATGGCCTTGGCGAGATGTTCATCTTCATCAATGACATGTTGAAGGCTCCAGAGGAGATGTCGTATCTTCTCCACTCCGGGGAAGTACTGGACGACGAAGGGTACCCTGTCCACCGTGTCCCGTGTTAGTCTTCTGAGGAGGTTGGTGCTATTTTTCGCTGTGGCGCGTCGGAACTGTCAATCAATGAGTCGAGCGCCATATCCTGTTCTTATGAGGGCATCTTTCAGCGTCTAGAGGTGTCTGTTGCGATCCTCCTCATCCGAGCAGATCCTGTGTGTACGGAGGGCTTGTCCGTAGGGGATGGCTTCTTCAACGTGTTTAGGGTGGAAGCTGGAGAAGTGGAGCATCGTGAGGTTTTCCGTGGACTTTGGTACAGTGAGGTGCTGAGGTGACCATCCTTAATGGAGATGCGTGTGTCCAAGAATGCAACCAATTCCGGAGAGTAGTCCATGGTGAGTCTGATGGTGGGATGGAACTTGTTGATGTCATCATATAGTTGTTTCAGTGATTGTTCACCACGAGTCCAAAGGAAGAAAATATCATTGATGTATCTAGTGTATAGCATTGGTTGAAGGTCCTGTGCGGTGAAGAAGTCTTGTTCGAACCTGTGCATGAAGATGTTGGCATATTGAGGTGCGAATTTGGTCCCCATGGCTGTTCCATGTGTCTGGATGAAGAACTGGTCGTTGAAGGTGAAGACATTGTGTCCAGGATGAAGCGGATGAGTTGTAAAATTGCATCTGGAAACTGGCAGTTGTCAGCGTTGAGTACTGAGGCCGTTGCAGCAATGCCATCATCGTGGCGGATGCTGGTGTCGAGTGCCAAGACATCCATTGTGACGAGGAGCGCTCCTGGTTCAACTGCTCCATGTGTGCTGAGTTTCTGTAGGAAGTCCATAGTGTTGCGACAAAAGCTGGGGGTTCTTTGTACAATGGGTTTCAGGATGCCCTCGACGTAGCCGGAGAGGTTCTCGCACAGGGTCCCATTGTCTGATACGATGGGATGGCCGGGTGTGTTGGCCTTGTGTAACTTCGGGAGGCAGTAGAGATCTCCAATGCGGGGAGTACATGGGATGAGAGCACGGAGGGTGCAATCTGGACAGGAAGCAGTGAGCATTGATCTGTCAATATATAGAACAGGGCAGGGGTTTGATCTACAGAGAGCCAGCATTGAATCAGTGGACTGAATGGCCCCATTCTAGACCCTACTGTCTGACTGATCTGAAGAGAGAAATTTAAGCTGCTCCAGTCTCTCAGAGAATCCCTGCAGTATAGGAGGAGGCCATTCGGCCCATTGAGTCTGTACAAATCACGATCCCACCCAGGCTCTATTCCCGTAACCCTACACATTTAGCTTGTTAATCCCCCTGACGCTAGTGTCAATTTAACATGGCCAATCAACCTAACATGCACATCTTTGGACTGTGGGAGGAAACCAGAGCACCCGGAGGAAACCCATGCAGACATGAAGAGAAAGTGCAAACTCCACACAGCCAGTGACCTGAGGCCGGAATTGAACCTGGGTTCCTGGTGCTGTGAGTCAGCAGTGCTAACCAGTGTGCCACGGTGCCGCCAACTAACTGAATTACCTCATCTTAGAATTGTACAGTGCAGAAGAGGCCCTTCGGCACATCGAGTCTGCACCGACACGCAAGAAACACCCGACCTCCCACCAAATCCCATTTACCAGCAACTGGCCCATAGCCTTCAATGTTCTGATTTGCCAGATGCTGATCCAGGTACTTTTTAATGATGTGAGATGCCATTCGTGCAAATCTCCTCTGCACCCTCTCTAAGAACTTCACATCTTCCCTAAGGTCTGGGACATATATAGGGTTCCATTCTCGAGGGATAGAATTGAACAGCAGGGAGGTTATGTTCGACTTGATTGGAAGCGTGATTATACTACACTGGGAATACTGTCAACATTTGTGATCATAGAATCCCTCCAGCGCGGAAGGAGGCCATTCAGCCCGTTGAGTCTTCACCGACTCTCCGAAGGTTCATCCCAGCCAGGTCCACTCCATCCTATTTTCATAACCCCGCATATTTACCACAGCTAATCCACCAAACCTGCTCATCTTTGGAATGTGGGAGGAAACCAGAGCACCCGGAGGAAACCCATGCAGACATGGTGATAATGTGCAAACTTCACACAGACAGTGACCCAAGGCCAGAATCAAACCCAGTCCCTGGCACTGAGGCAGCAGTGCTAACCACTGTAAAAATAGGGGCACTGGAGAAGGAGCAAGAAATATTCACAAGAATAATCTCAGAACTGAGAGCATTTAACCCTCAGGAAAGGCTGGGGCTGCTGATTGTTACAAAGACATTGTCAGCTTAAAAAATATTTATTTTTGATCTTTTACACTGTTCCAATTTGGCTGTACACTGCCCAATTCTGGATCCCAAATTGTTCTTTTAAAGGGTTTGAATTTGGCAGAGATATAACCATCAAGCAAAGACTCAGACACCAAATCAGTCAATTGTATCAAAGTTTATTGATTATAAGCAACTTTTAGAAACTGATCACCTAACTAACAGAGATGGGATGTAGGGTAAAGTTTACTCATCAATGAAACTCCACCAACTCCACACTTTCAAATCAGTGATCATTCCAAGGGACGACAACGTGAACTCCTGGGGCTGACAGAGAAACAGTCACTGCCTCCGAGAAGCACAGGCGGCACCTTCCTGGGGTATCGATGGGCAGGGAATCCATCACTGAACCAGTCCCAGGATGAACTACTCATCTGCCCCTGAGCTTTATTGGAAACGACCTTCACGTTGATAGGAGGAAGCTTGACTATCCCTGAAGATTCAAACCGCTTCTCCTACACTCCATGTTCACAAAGGTGAATCCCAGAAACCCCTCTTTTTAGACTCAAAAGACGTTGTGAGTCCACCTCAGGCAAATGTTTGGAAACGGCGAATTGGTCTATAATTTGTCAATAGAGTCAACTCCATTGGTTCCATTTAATCACGCACAAGGTCTTCAACTTAGGACAATGCCTTCCTTTCAGCTCTGCCTGTTATCTTGATGTCTTTACCGGAGTCCCATTCATTCAGACAGACTCAACAGTCAAGGACAGTGTGTGTGTTCCTGATAGGGAGAGAGTCCAAGGATGCAACTGATTCTGGAGAGTAGTCTGTGGTGAGTCTGATGGTGGGATGGGACTTGTTGATGTCATCATATAGTTGTCTCAGTGATAGTTCGCCAGAAATCCAAAGGAAGAAAATGTCATTGATGTATCTAGTGCATAGCATCGGTTAAAGGTCCTGTGCGGTGAAGAGGTCTTGTTCGAACCTGTGCATGAAGATGTTGGCATATTGAGGTGCGAATTTGGTCCCCATGGCTGTTCCGTGTGTCTAGATGAAAAACTGATTGTTGAAGGTGAGGACGTTGTGTTTGCACATTATCGCCATGTCTGCATGGGTTTCCTCCGGGTGCTCTGGTTTCCTCCCACATTCCAAAGATGAGCAGGTTTGGTGAATTAGCTATGGTAAATATGCGGGGTTATGAGGATAGGATGGAGTGGACCTGAGAGTCCAAGGCTCATCCCATTTCTTTCCCAGCTCTGACACCACCTTAATGTCCTCATAAGCAAAGTTGATGGAGAAATACAGAAATATCCTAAAGTGGCTTCTCATTAACTGCTGATTATTAATAACTTATCCTTCAATTGAAACTTCACTGAGGTTCACTATTTGGTCAGTCATCTGTTTCTGGCTGATTCCTATTGATGTAATAACCCTTCATGAATACATGTGAGTGATGATACTGAACATTAAACGGCTTCTTATCTCTGTGCGAGAACAAAATGACATTTTAACCTTTCATTGCTGTGAATGTAACTGAAATTAACCTGAAAATGGTTGGGTTTCACTAAAATCTAGTGCACAGACTTAGTTACACGACTGGCCTGGCCCTGTGCTGTAGACTCAATGGAACAGAGAAAAATTTATTTATTTTAGAAAAACACTATTTACTATCCAAGATAAATAAATGTCCTTCATCAGCTTTTGTGGATCATTTCACTGGAAATGTGCTCTCCCAGGCGCAAAGAGCATTAGCCTTGGAAGCAAAGTCATGTGATGGGTTAATGCAACAGAAAGAAACCCAACCCTCTGTTAGCAGGGTTTGTGAGGTGGCCGGATATCACCAAAACTTCAGCCAATACAAGGACTCACGAAAGCCAGTGTCCAAGTTTAAAGATGTAACATTTATTTGAAGAGTGCGTCACAGGGAGAGATTATTGAAGAGCCCTCGGCCCCTCCAGACGTAGAGCAGCCTGACATCTCCAATAAACTCCAATGAATACAGTTTCGGATCGATCAATTCTACATTTTTCATATCAAATTCTCCTGCCTTTCATCAGCTTTGAATCAATCTTCCATATACTTAAATCATGAATAACATCTGTCACATACTTTAGACAATTGCATTTTACCCTCTGACATGATGGGATTTCATTGGTCCGTGGAATCCAGATGCTTCCTCCCCTATTGGTGACTCAACTTCCTCTACTGCTTAGCAACGCCAGACGTTAAGGTCAAAGTTAATCTTCCCACTATTTTCCTCCATGTCACCGGCCATATCAGACTGATGCACGTTCTCATGTCTGAGAAGGCATTGTCTTATCCAGACAGAGAATAACTCTGTTCATAAGCAGCCCTGAGAACCTGACTGCTCACAATTCCCGTTAATAAGAACTTGCACATTCTGAGGTTTCATTGTTTCCTAAGAATGAGGCTCTGTCTGAAAGTCCCCAGACCATCAGGCCCGGCGGCAACTTGCTCTTGGCTAAAGCACTCAATCACTCTATAAAAATACAGTCAATACATTTAAAATATCAAAAGATGCGTTTAAATCATAATCACTTGTTTTAAATCTCTTACTGCATTCACACGTGTGTGAACTATTCCCTTGTTAGCTTCTGAGTCTGATTTAGAGTCATTTAACTCAATGCTGGTCGTTCAGTCAGTGTCTTAAATGCCTAATGGTTTAAAATCTTCTCGAACACACTTGGATTTTTTTCCTTTCCCCAACACCCTCCCACTTCACCAACTGTCAGAATGAACATGGTTCAGTCCTGGATGTGATTAACAGCAGCAATAACAGCAGAACCCAACCCTGGTCATCACTTGTGAACTCGCTGGTGTCTCCGCAGGCTGGATGATGTACTGAATCCCTTCCCACACTGAGGGCAGGTGAAGGGTCTCTCCCCAGTGTGAATTCGCTGGTGTCTCTTCAGGGCATTTGAATGTCTGAATCCCTTGTCACACACAGTGCAGATGAACGGCCTCTCCCCAGTGTGAATTCGCTGGTGTCTCTTCAGGCTGCATAACTGAGTGAATCCTTTCCCACAGTCAGAGCAGGTGAACAGTCTCTCCCTGGTGTGAACTCGCTGGTGTGTCAGCAGAATGGTTGAGTGAGTGAATCTTTTCCCACAGTCAGAGCAAGTGAATGGCCTCTCTCCAGTGTGACCTCGCTGGTGTCTCTGCAGGTTGGATAACTGAGTGAATCCCTTCCCACACACAGAGCAGTTGTACGGCCTCTCTCCAGTGTGAACTCGCTGGTGTATCCGCAGGTCAGATAACTGAGTGAATCTCTTCTCACACACAGAGCAGGTGATTGGCTTCTCCCCAGTGTGAACCCGCTGGTGTGTCCTCAGGGTGGATGACCATTTAAATCTCTTTGTGCAGTGAGAGCAGCTGAAGGGTCTCTCCTCAGTGTGAATGCGCTGGTGAATCATCAGATCTGCAGCACTTTTGAAGCCACTTCCACAGTCAGAACATTTAAAGGGTCTCTCATTGCTGTGAGTGACTTTGTGTGTCAGCAGGTTGGATGAAGTAGTGAATCCCTTCCCACACACACAGCAGGTGAACGGTTTCTCCCCGGTGTGAACTCGCTGGTGTCTCCGCAGAATGGTTGAGTGAGTGAATCCTTTCCCACAGTCAGAGCAAGTGTACGGCCTCTCCCCAGTGTGAACCCGTTGATGTGTCCACAGGTCAGATAACTGAGTGAATCCTTTCCCACAGTCAGAGCAGGTGAACGGCTTCTCCCCAGTGTGAACTCGCTGGTGTCTCCGCAGGCTGGATGACCATTTAAATCTCTTTGTGCAGTGAGAGCAGCTGAACGGTCTCTCCTCAGTGTGAATGCGCTGGTGGGACATCAGATCCTGTGAGCTTTTGAAGTCACTCCCACAGTCAGAGCATTTAAAGGGTCTCTCACTGGTGTGAGTGAGATTGTGACTCAGCAGACCGGGTAACTGAGTGAATCCCTTCCCACACACAGAACAGGTGAATGGTTTCTCCCCAGTGTGACTGCGTTGATGAGTTTCCAGCTCAGATGGAAACCTGAATCCCTTCCCACAGTCCCCACATTTCCATGGTTTCTCCATGGTGCGGGTGTCCTTGTGACTCTCCTGGTTAAAGCTCTTTCCACACTCAGTGCACTGGAACACTCTCACTCCGGTGTGAGTGTGTCTCGGTGCTTTTCTGGTCACACTGATGTTTAAAATCTTCTGAAGCAGACAGAACAGAGAAGTTTTCTACTTTTGGATTCAAAGGTCGATTATATACATGTCCCAGTGAATTGAGTGACTGTCAGATCTTCAGGTGATCTTCAGGAGAAGTTTGAGATTTCTATCTGTAAATCCTCACCCTCTGATATCCTGTAAAAGGAATTTACAAAAGTCATCATTGTCGGTGCAGGAGAGAAATTCAGAACAGACTATTTTAGTTTCTATGGAAAATTCTTTTTTCATTGTTGAAAGTCAGGTCGGATACTTCGAGGTGTTCTATGAAGCTCGCCTGACCTGTAACATTTTACTCCAGGTGTGATTCAACTGACCCTTGAGGAGCTTTTATCGAAAACAAAGTTTAATTAAGAATATTGTTGACATGCACAGCAAGACAATTAGCGAGAACTTTTAGTAATTGCAAACAAGAAACACAACAACCACGATAAGGTACAACGCTTAAGGAATATCTCTAACGTGTTCTAACCAAAGCCAACATCCAATACACAAAACACTCCTAATAAGCACACTACAGCATAGGTTAATGCCCACTTGTTACAGGTATCCAGCATCCTGGGTTGAATGCTGAAAATCCCTTGGGAAGAAACTCAGAAGTGATTGTAGTCGAATCTGTTCCCCTAAAACACAGTTTCTTTAAGGCAGAACCAAACAAAGAGAAAATACAGACAAAGAGACTGCTTCTTAGCTTGCTGCGAAACTGCTTTCCAAAACGAAACTAAAAGCCGAAAGGAAAAAACTCCGATCACCTGACTGCCACAAACGAATCTGAAAGCCCCATCACCTGACTGCCACAGCTTAGCTCCACCCCGTAATGACATTGCTCAAGCTATAAGCGGCATGATTTAAAAAAAATTTTTTTTCAAGGTATCATTCAAGGTATGACATAATTCCCCAAAAGCTGTGAATCTCCATCCCACACACTCTCCCTCCATTCTCACTCTGCTGTATCTAATATTCACCCTCCCAATTCTCCTGAAGGTGCTGATTGAGGCTGATTGACAGATCCATGCTCACTGCTTCCTGTCCTGGACACAGAGAGCTGAAAATCTCCATTCAGGCTGCCAGACAGATATATGTCGATGTGACAGGACGAACAATGTGTGGAATGTACAGACTGGATTCACTTCCTTTCCCTTCAGTTGCTGCAAATTCCCAATTTCCCTCAGAATGAGAAAAGAAATGGAAAGGGGAGAAAAGGAAGTCTTTTACTCACAGATGTTGGCCTCTTTTTAGGTCAAACCAAAGAAACAAACTCAAGTTAAATCAGGACAAAGTAAAAGGGGCAGCTCCCCAAAAGGAGGGGGAACAGCCCGAACAGAAATCAAAGTACAAAGGAAACTTAAAAACATCAAATTAAAATGTGGTTATTAGGGTCAGTAATGCACCCCAACCCCTGCGGTGCCCAGCGGGCGCGGAAGGCGTCAACCGCGCCCATGGACACCGCATGCTCCCTCTCCAGGGACAGCTGGCCGCGAACGTAGCCGCGGTAGAGGGGAAGACAGTCAGGATGGACGGCCCCCTCGATCGCCCGCTGCCTGGACCGGTAAATGGCGCGTTTCGCCAGGAGCAGGTTCACGAGGAGGTCGCCATCCCGACCCTCCCCTCTCCGCACCGGGTGTCCGTAGATCAGGAGCGTGGGACTGAAGTGCAAGCAAAACATTAATAAACGGTTCTTTCGGAAAACAAAAAGGGAGTGCAACCTAAGACACAAAAGAAAGACATGGTCCACGGACTCCACAAGGCCACAGAAAGGGCAGTCTTCGGAGCCCGTGAACCAGTGAATCCTACGGTTGTGCGGCACTGCTGCATGCATCACTCTCCACCCCAGGTCCCCGACGTAATTGGGGGAGATCCCTCCGTAGAGGGACCTCCGCCGCCCGGCGGCAACAAGGCCCGCCAAGGTGTATCCGGGCGACAGGTGAGGACGCGGTAGTGGAAGGTGTGCAGCAGCAGCCCGCACAGGAAACACCTCCGCGCGGTAGAAAAAGGCACGGAGGACATTTCCGTGAGGCGGCTCAGGCTGTGGGGCACCTCACCCAGGGGAGGGGGCTGAGGCTTTGGGCCAATGTGGAATTCCGCCCGAACAGGGGAACGCTCGGGCGGGATCCCACCGCACGCCTGCGCCGTCTCGAGTTTGCGTGCAGTTTCGGGGCCGAGCACGACCGTCCTAAGGTCTAGGATGGCTTTGGCCGCGCGCCAGACGGATGTCCCAACGCGCTCAGCCAGCACGCGGGGACTCATCCAGCCCGCTCCTCCGCCATCGAGCACGTCCCCGATTCTGGTCACCCCGGCGTCCACAGCCCCCCTCTCCGCCAGCCACCTGAAGTCATACGGCTGGAGGAGCGGATTCCTGAGCAGCGGCTCTCGCACGAGAGCCGCTACTCCTGACGGGGGAGAGCTGCGTCGCGAGGCGACCTTGTTCCAGACAGTGAGGAGGTCCTGGTAAAAGACGGGCAACTCCTGCAGGGTGGTCGAAGCACGCCCCAGTTCGATATGCAGGGGCTGCAAGTCATAACTCAGGCCGTGCCACTGGCGGAAGAAATACGTCGCCATGGCACACCACTGTGGAGGGGGCTCAACGTAAAGGTACCTCTGCAGGGCCTGGAGGCGGAAGGTCGCTATCTGAATGCGGAGGCACACCAGACCTTGTTCGCCCTCCTCAAGCGGTAGATGCAGAACCACGGCAGGGACCCAGTGCAGTCGATTGTCCCAGAAGAACCGCAGGAGGGTTCTCTGGATATTGGCAACATGCTACCAAATAAACCTGTTGGACTTTAACCTGGTGTTGTGAGACTTCTTACTGTACTGGCAACAAAGCCAGGGGGAGGGGTCAAAGGGACCAGCCGGTACCACAGCATGGAGGCGAGCAACTGGTTTATGACGAGAACTCGTGCCCGTGAATGGTCACAAACACTCACCTCTGAAACAATTTAACTGATTTTAATATTAAAATCTCCTGCTGGAGCCTGCAGCTGGAAAGATATCAGAAGCATTGGCATCAGAGAAAAATCTCCCAGTTGAGGAAATCCCCGGGGAGCGGGGGTGATGTCACTGTGCAATTTTAAGTATGTAATGAGATCACAGACAGGAACACAGAATACCTGGGTCTGTGCAAACCAGTGATCACCACACACATTATGGGGGATGTGAGGCTCCTTGACAGGGTGCAGAGGAGATTTATCAAAATGGTTTCAGGGATGAGGAATTATAGTTACAATGTTAGTGTGGTGAACCATCGTTGGTTCACCACTGGGGTTTGTTACCATGTTACTGTTGGGCTAGGGTGTTATTACTGTGGGGGTTGTACTATGTTGTTGGGTTAGGGTGTTTACCTGTTATAAGTGTTACCATGGCACATTCCAGTGGGGTCCCGCCTCCGGTGGCAGGGTATAAGACCCCCTGCTCCGGCAGGACCCCTTCAGTCTGAACTGGTGTATTCGTGTTAGTAGTTTCATTGTTACTGTATTAAAGCCTTCAATACTAAAGCCTTGATTCCATGTGCTCATTGACGCGCATCAATTTAATACAGTAAACAGAGAGTATGGAACAGATTCTAAAACCGGATCGTCTGACACTGGACCCACGTGCGGTCGGTGCAGCTAACACATTCGACCATTGGTGGAAGTGCTTTGAGGACTACCTGGCAGCCTCGGTAGCTATCACTACGGACAGTGATAGACTCCAGGTCCTCCACGCGAGGGTAAGCGACACGATTTACCTAGCCATTCGTGCAGCTCCCACTTACCAGGGTGCCGTCGAGCTCCTAAAGAATAGGTACATTACGCCACCCAACGAGATACATGCTCGTTACCTCCTCGCTACACGACGTCGGCAGTCAGGCGAAACCATAGAGGATTATGCCAATGAGCTCCTGCAGCTTGCCAGGGGTTGCGACTGTAAGGACGTCTCCGCCGAGCAGTACATGTACGACCTCGCCCGAGACGCGTTCGTAGCAGGGGTAGGGTCCTCGTACATCAGGCTTAAATTACTAGAAAAGGGGAAACTCAACTTGACCCAGGCAATGGGGATGGCCGCGAGGTTGGAGGCGGCGTCGAAGAGCTTGGCGCTGTACCCCGAGGACCACGTGCAGTCAACGTGGTTGGAGCAAGCTCTGCTCCCTCCTCGCCCCGCGAACCCGCGCTCCCAGATCGATTCGACGACGGCGGCAGCTCCAGGTGGCCAGCGATGCTATTTTTGCGGTGGGGCCAAGCATCCACGGAAACAGTGTCCGGCAAGAACGGCAATCTGCAGCCAGTGCGGTAAAAAAGGCCACTACGGCAAAGTCTGTAGGTCCAGACCTAAAAACGGCAGTGCAGTTTGTAACCCTCCAGAACGGAGACCATCTCTTTCGGCGTTGCAGTACCCACGAGGTCCGACCACGTGCGATCTCAGGACGGCGCCATCGTGGCAAACAGAGGAGGAGGAAGACCACCAGGAGTCGCTGCGCTTGGCGCCCTCGCCCACGTGCGATTCATGGGGGCGGCCATCATGGTCCACGACGACTAGGAGCGACCAGCAGGGGTCCTCAGCATCCACATCGGCAGCATGCAGTGACGCCCAGGGGCCAACGGTGGCGTCGATCTCTCTGGACCAGACCAGGCATTACAGACTGGAACATTCTATGATGGAGGTAAAGGTTAGTGGCAGAACTGTGAATTGTCTGTTTGACAGTGGGAGCACCGAAAGTTTCATACACCCTGAAACTGCTAAAAGGTGTGGACTCCGGATTCTCCCTGCCAAACAGACAATTTCCATGGCATCACAGTCCCGGTCTGTACCGATCCAAGGACGATGTATGGTAACTCTTGAGGTACAGGGCACAGTTTACGAGCAATTCAGGCTCCTTGTGCTACCTCACCTTTGCGCGCCAATTATCCTCGGACTAAACTTTATGGTCCACATGAAGAGTGTGATCCTACAGTACGGTGGGCCACTCCCTTCACTGGCAGTAGGGAACCAGCCGCAGCCTCCAAATTGCCCAAAGCGCCCCGCGTGCAATCTATCCATCCTGAAGATCACGACACCATCCCTTTTTAAAAATCTGGTACCTGGCTGCAAGCCCATCGCTACTAAAAGTAGGCGTTACAGCGCTGAGGACCGGATCTTTATTAGATCTGAGGTTCAGCGGCTCCTCAAGGAAGGGATCATACAGGCCAGTGCTAGTCCGTGGAGAGCGCAGGTCGTGGTAGTCAAAAGCGGGAACAAACCTCGGATGGTCATCGACTATAGTCAGACCATTAATAGATACACGCAGCTGGATGCGTATCCTCTCCCGCGCATTTCTGATATGGTCAATCAGATTGCGCAGTACCGAGTGTTTTCTACCATAGACCTTAAGTCCGCCTACCATCAACTCCCCATCCGCCCAGAGGACCGACAATATACGGCCTTTGAGGCGGATGGTCGTCTATACCAATTCCTCAGGGTTCCATTTGGTGTCACCAATGGGGTCTCGGTCTTCCAGCGTGCTATGGACCGAATGGTGGACCAGAATGGGTTGCGGGCTACCTTCCCGTACCTGGATAACGTCACCATCTGCGGCCATGACCAGCAGGACCACGACACGAATCTCCAACACTTTCTGCGCGCTGCATCTCGCCTGAATCTGACCTATAACAGGGAGAAGTGCGTATTCCGTACGCGTAAGTTAGCCATCCTCGGATACGTGGTGGAAAACGGGGTCATTGGCCCTGATCCAGACCGTATGCGCCCACTCACTGAACTTCCCTTGCCCGCTAGCACGAAAGCACTGAGGAGATGCCTCGGGTTCTTTTCGTATTATGCACAGTGGGTCCCCAACTACGCGGACAAAGCTCGTCCGCTCATTAAGTCCACGACCTTCCCACTTACGCCGGAGGCCCAATTGGCCTTCAAGGTTTTGAAAAGTGACATCTCGAAAGCCACGATGCACGCGGTGGATGAATCCATCCCTTTCCAGGTGGAGAGTGATGCATCTGACTTCGCCCTAGCCGCCACACTAAACCAGGCAGGCAGGCCCGTCGCGTTTTTTTCCCGCACCCTTCAAGGCCCAGAGATTCGGCACTCAGCGGTGGAAAAGGAGGCTCAGGCCATTGTGGAGGCAGTCAGACACTGGCGCCATTACCTGGCAGGTAAGCGGTTCACCCTGATCACGGATCAACGATCCGTGGCGTTTATGTTCAATAACACGCAGAGGGGCAAGATCAAGAACGATAAGATCTTGCGGTGGAGAATTGAGCTCTCCACCTATAATTACGATATTATGTATCGTCCAGGGAAGCTCAATGAGCCCTCGGATGCCCTCTCGCGCGGAACATGCGCCATCATGCAGGAGGACCGCTTGAAGGCTCTCCACAATGATCTGTGTCATCCTGGAGTCACCAGACTCTACCACTTCATCAAAGCCCGCAACCTGCCCTACTCGGTGGAGGAGGTCAGGTCAGTAACTAGAAGCTGTCGGATTTGCGCAGAATGCAAACCACACTTTTATCGACCAGACCGGGCACATTTGGTCAAGGCCACTCGCCCTTTTGAGAGGCTGAGTGTGGATTTTAAGGGCCCCCTTCCCTCAACGGACCGGAATGTCTATTTTCTCAATATAATAGACGAATATTCCCGGTTTCCGTTTGTTTTCCCCTGTGCGGACACGTCAACTGCCACCGTCATCAAGGTTTTCAGTGAACTTTTTACCCTGTTCGGGTACCCCTGCTATATTCATAGCGACAGGGGCTCGTCGTTCATGAGCAACGACTTGAGGCAATTCCTGCTCTCATTCGGGATTGCCTCTAGTAGAACCACGAGCTACAACCCTAGGGGTAACGGACAGGTGGAAAGGGAGAATGCTACAGTCTGGAAGGCTGTCCTACTGGCATTGAAATCCAGGGGCCTTCCAGTCTCCCGTTGGCAGGAGGTCCTTCCAAATGCGCTCCATTCTATCCGCTCCCTCCTGTGTACGGCAACCAATGCTACTCCCCACGAGAGGATGTTCTCATTCCCTCGGAAGTCGTCCTCGGGGACCTCATTGCCAGCCTGGTTGACGTACCCAGGACCCGTCCTTCTGCGGCGCCATGTGAGGGCTCGCAAGTCCGACCCCTTGGTCGAACCGGTCCAACTCCTCCACGCCAACCCTCAGTATGCCTATGTGGCATATCCTGACGGGCGAGAGGACACTGTCTCCATTAGAGACCTGGCGCCCGCAGGGGACGTAGCAACCCCTGTCGCTCCTATTCCCCCAGTCACAAATCCACTACTCCTCATTACTTCCCCAGACGTGGCGCGGTCAGCACCGGGACCAGTGCATAACACTTTTACTCCCATGTACAGCTTGCCTGAGACTCGGAGATCGGCGCCACCATCATCACCACCACCACCACTACCACCAAACGTTCCAGGATCCCCTGCACCATCGCCTCACCAGGGCCGGCCGGCCCGGGAGTCCTTGAAGGGACAGCCACACGTTACTTGGAGAGAACCACTACAAGCACCTGATCCGGTTTCGCAACCGGTGTTGAGGAGATCGCAGCGTCGGTGCGGTCCTCCAGACCGTCTGGACTTGTGAATCCTGTGATTTTTTTTTGTTATTGTCTGTTTTCGTCCACCCCGCCACCTTTTGTCTTAAAGGAGGGGTGAATGTGGTGAACCATCGTTGGTTCACCACTGGGGTTTGTTACCATGTTACTGTTGGGCTAGGGTGTTATTACTGTGGGGGTTGTACTATGTTGTTGGGTTAGGGTGTTTACCTGTTATAAGTGTTACCATGGCACATTCCAGTGGGGTCCCGCCTCCGGTGGCAGGGTATAAGACCCCCTGCTCCGGCAGGACCCCTTCAGTCTGAACTGGTGTATTCGTGTTAGTAGTTTCATTGTTACTGTATTAAAGCCTTCAATACTAAAGCCTTGATTCCATGTGCTCATTGACGCGCATCAGTTAGGCTGGATAACTTGGGGTTGTTCTCCTTGGAGCAAAGTAGATTGATAGAGGTGTACAAGGGTACGTGGAGGTGTCAAAGTTTACATGCTCTGTTTACACGTGTACAAGCTCTGTCTATGGGTCATCCAGTCTCAAAACGTTGGTTGTATTCTCTCTCCACAGATGCTGTCAGATCTGCTGAGATTTTCCAGCATTTACTGTTTTTATTTTCCTTTCTTTTTCCTTCTCTGCTACCGCTCTGCCTCATCAATAAGACATTGGGACTCAGGGTTGATGCAGTTTGATGGACAAGTTGTCTCCATTCTGAACACTGGGGAACAAGCCCCTCCCACTGATTGACAACATTGCCCTCTACAAACATGGCGGCCGCACGTGCACACTGCTGCATATTGCCCCCAATAAAGATGGCGAACGTTAACCCGGGACGAACATGAGGAGCTGCAGCCCTGCTCGGTACAAACTGGGTCCGAGAAGTTCTCTTCCGCGGTTTGCGGCTGACACAACATGCTTACGCAGCGTTTCCACCCACCTGGACGATCCATTGCTCTCTCCGTACCTCCAATCACCTCTAACAGATTTCCGAGCCCAGAACAAAAGCCGTTTCCCATCGCCATTACTCACACTGCGCATGCTCCAGTCAAAGCTGGCCCCGCCCCTCTTTCGCTCCCATTGGTTGGAGGACCGACCGCTCCATGTCGGTCCTCCAGCACTGTCCCCTCTTCCCATTGGTCCGCGCTGCCGTCAATCAGCCGGGCATTGTGACGGTGATTTGCTGCTTGTCCAATAATAACAGGAAGAAGTTTAACAACACCAGGTTAAAGTCCAACAGGTTTATTTGGGAGCAAACGTCACACAAGCTTTCGGAGCCTCAAGCCCCTTCTTCAGGTGAGTGGGAATTCTGTTTACAAACAGGGCTTATAAAGACACAGACTCAATTTACATGAATAATGGTTGGAATGCGAATCCTTGCAGCTAATCAAGTCTTAAAGGTACAAACAATGTGAGTGGAGAGCTTCCACTCTAAACACGTTAAAGAAGCCATCCCCTACGGACAAGCCCTCCGTATACACAGGATCTGCTCGGATGAGGAGGATCGCAACAGACCCCTCCAGATGCTGAAAGATGCCCTCATAAGAACAGGATATAGCGCTCAACTCATCGATCGACAGTTCCGACGCGCCACAGCGAAAAACCGCACCGACCTCCTCAGAAGACAAACACGGGACAAGGTGGACAGAGTACCCTTCATCGTCCAGTACTTCCCCGGAGCGGAGAAGCTACGGCATCTTCTCCGGAGCCATCAACATGTCATTGATGAAGACGAACATCTCACCAAGGCCATCCTCACACCCCCACTTCTTGCCTTCAAACAACCGCACAACCTCAAACAGGCCATTGTCCGCAGCAAACTACCCAGCCTTCAGGAGAACAGTGACCACGACACCACACAACCCTGCCACAGCAACCTCTGCAAGACATGCCGGATCATCGACACAGATGCCATCATCTCACGTGAGAACACCATCCACCAGGTACACGGTACATACTCTTGCAACTCGGCCAACGTTGTCTACCTGATACACTGCAAGAAAGGATGTCCCGAGGCATGGTACATTGGGGAAACCATGCAGACACTGCGACAACGGATGGATGAACACCGCTCGACAATCACCAGGCAAAACTGTTCTCTTCCTGTTGGGGAGCACTTGAGCGGTCACGGGCATTCAGCCTCTGATCTTCGGGTAAGCGTTCTCCAAGGCTGCCTTCACGACACACGACAGCGCAGAGTCGATGAGCAGAAACTGATAGCCAAGTTCCGCACGCGAGGACGGCCTCAACCAGGATATTGGGTTCATGTCACACTATCTGTACTCCCCACAGCTTGCCTGGACTTGCAGAGTCTCACTGGCTGTCCTGTCTGGAGACAATACACATCTCTTTAGCCTGTCTTGATGCTCTCTCCACTCGCATTGTTTGTACCTTTAAGACTTGATTAGCTGTAAGTATTCGCATTCCAACCACTATTCTGTAAATTGAGTTTGTGTCTTTATATGCCCTGTTTGTGAACAGAATTCCCACTCACCTGAAGAAGGAGCTTAAGGCTCCGAAAGCTTGTGGCTTTTTCTACCAAATAAACCTGTTGGACTTTCACCTGGTGTTGTTAAACTTCTTACTGTGCTTACCCCAGTCCAACGCCGGCATCTCCACATTAGCAATAACAGAGTCTCAGTGTAACAATGACACACACAGGCTCCAATACAATCAGAGTGGAGATGGGGCACAGAGACAACACAGCAAAGCACTGACTTACTCTGAGTGTAACAAATACAATGTTTGTTCAAATAATAAGAGTCACGTTGCAGTATGTTAGCGAACACAGCATTGGATCCAATGTAATGGTAATACAGTCAGTATCTCGTGCGCCATAACCAAAGTTTCGGTTTCATTTGATAGTGTGAGTGAGTCATGGTCTATTGATATAATGTATTTAAATTCCGATGTGTGTTGCTCTGCCACTGTCAGTATCAGACAATAACCTGTCTGTTATTCCAATTCTGCTGTATTCTACAACTGCAGTTTCAGTGTCTCTGAGGTCATTTTAACTGCAGGTAATCTGACATTAATGGAGACAAGAGGCCCAACAAACATTTGATTATAATAGGAGGACAAAGTGTAAGGGAGCAATGATATTTTAAGGCGTCTGTGTTGTGGTGAGTGTCACTGGGAGGTGAGTGATAAAATACAAGTGGAAACATCATGACAGAGACACATGTGACTGACTCGGCCTGACTGAGAGCTGTTATACTCGAGGCGAGAATATTGAGGACATGGGGAACTCCTGAGATTTCTGATATCTGAGGTGTATCTGTTAGAGGAACTGAAAATAATCAGTTCCTCCTCATGGTTATCTCCAGTTCTCAAGTTACACAGACACACAGGAAAGAGATCTGACAGCTCATCAAACCCAATATTTTAATCTTCTGTTTGAGACACATTATAACCGAAAAGATCAAATCTTAAAACCTTAGGAGAGAAACATTCAGAATGTCACAAAGATGAGTGAACTGTCCAATTAATCCCATTCACCATAACTCTGCCAATTTACCTTCTGCAAGTATTTATCCAATTCCCTTTGAAAGCTCCTATTAAACCTGCTTCTAGCACTTGTCAGTTTGTGCATTCCAGATCATATCAAGTTATTGTGTAAAACATTCTCCTTATCACCCCCTCCAGTTCTGTTGTTAATTAAATTAAATCTCTGTGTTCTCTGCTTACAGACCCTCCTGCACCTAGCAAATCGATTCTCTCCATCGACAGACCCTCGTGCTCCTGGGAGATAATTTCTCTCCATTGACAGTATCATAAATCATTTGTCATTTTAAACACCTCTGTTAAATCTCCCCATCACATTCCCTCATCTAAGATGGATAACGCATGTTTTTCCTGCCCTGAAGAATTATATGGACTCAAAATGTTAACTGTTTCTCTCTCAACAGATGCCGCCGGACCTGCCGGGTTTTTCTGCTTTTCTCCCTGTTTTTCCCTCTGTAATCAATCAGAAATTCTTCATGATTTTGAACATCTTGATTAAATAGGAACACACAAAGCCTGAGAGAGATACAGAGGAAGGGAGAGACAGAAAGACTGAGAGAAAAATTGAGAAAGATTTTAAAAAGCAGAAAGATGAGGAAGGTCAAAGATAAAAGCTGAGAATCAGAGGAAACAAGCAATATAGAGAGGATGATATGCAATATAAGGGAGCAGGCTATCAGTTCCTGGCTATGGGAGCAGAGGGAACTCAGTAACTGATCCACAGACACAGCTGGTTATATCTGAGAATGGAAACTCTGAATAGAAATAACTGGCTCATTTGTAAATGTCACCACAATGTGACCTGTGTGACTCTGCCCTGACTCTGTGGACAGATATAGGCCGCATTGACAGATGTTCTCACCAGGTTGTTGTGCCTGGATTTATTTTCTGCTCAGAAGTGAGATGTGCGTTTTTGAACCGGCAGCAGAGAAGTTGTGTTACCTGAGAATGAAACAGCCAGCGTCAGTTTGACGTTATCACCGTGAACAGTCTTCCTTCCTGTGAGGGTGAACTCACTCTGACAGCATCAAGAACAACCACACAGATTGCTGCCGCTCTCAGCATTACATTCACCTCCATTCCCATTTTAAACAATAAAGAAAGGAGATTATTTGGGTTTTTAACATTCACTGAATTGGGAGATGGACTGAGGGTCATCAGTGGGAGAAATGAGGAGGAATTAGAGAACAAATGAGTTTTCCCAAAGAGGGTTATTAGAAAAGAGGAGATTTAAAGTGAGTCAGGGCCTGTCAGAGGAAGTGGGAGAGAGAAGCAGGGAGGATTGAATCTCCATCAATTAGATGTTTTCTCAGACAGTGAAGAGAGATGAAGTGTGTTTGTGCTTTTTCAGAAAGAGGTAATGAGAGAGAGAAAACAATGAACAAGTTTAAGCAGATCTGAAATAGGAAGGTTAAATGAGTGAGTGTTTGAAAGAAAGATAGAGAGACATTAAGTGACAAAGACAGTTTCTGAGAGGAGAGCGGTTAAGTGAATGTGAGAGAGGAGCGAGGTTAGAGTGTAAGAGAGGTGGAAGGTAAGGTGTGAGTGAATGCCTGGAGAGAGAGAGAGCGACGTTCAGTGAGTGTGAGAGAGATGAGAGATGTTAAGTGATTGAGTTTCTGAGAGAGAGGAGATGTTAAGTGAGTGAATGTCTGAAAGAGAGGAGAGCAGGTTCACACCCAGGGGTCACTGAGAATGATCAAAATAAGGAGATCACCCAGAAAACTACCAACAGGAAACTTCAGCTGAACACATCACTCATTCTAAAATGGTCAGTCAGGGCTCTGGTGCTGCTCAGCTTCTCTCTGTTCTGTTCATAATGGTTAAAGGCTGATAGGAGTGAGGTTTATTTAAAAGGATAGTGTATGGGAAGCACACATCAACAAAACTGAGAATTCTTGGACACACACTGCAGCTCCTTCTCTATCTGGGAATCAAATTGTTGTCTAATTGTCCCAGCAGTTAACAGGCTCCTTTGAACTTCTCCAGCTGCTACTTTAATGCAGACTTCAACCAATTTACTTGAAGCCAGTTTCTGTTCAATAAACCAGGACTGACACACACACATTAAAATGTTTTACACTTTTTTTCATTCTAAGTCTGGAAACCTAAACCTGCCGTTTCACTCTCAGTCAGGAATAGATCCCAGTTTTACACCAATCTTTGACAGCACGTTTCCAGCATTCACCGTTGTTCTTCCTGACTCTAAACACAGTTGTAAAGGAGCTTCTTTTCCGTGTCCAGGAGCTCTGAACCATGGAAAAGAACGACTGGGACACATTTCTTACACACCTCAGGATTCACCCACACGGGGACTTTGCTGTCAGTGAAAAGTGACGAAAAAGACCAAAGTGCTGTGTGACCCTCTCAGCGTGACCCTGAAGGACTGGGTCAAGAATGAAGTTCTGTTCCTACTGTATGATCCTCCCTCAGATTGCCCTTTCTGAGCTCCAGCCTGGTGACGTTAAACACTCAAATGGAAAAGACAAAAATCTACAACAATGATTCAATCAAATGTCTATTTCACATTTATTCAGAATATCAAACCTCAACAGAAGAAAAAAGTCAGAATGAAGATGATTCAGACCTGGATATGATTAACAGCATCGATAAGTGTAGAATCCAAACCTTGCAGTCACTTGTGAACTCGCTGGTGTGTTAGCAGGTGGGATGACTGAATAAATCCCTTTCCACAGACATTACAGGTGAACGGCCTCTCCCCAGTGTGAACTCGCTGGTGTTTCAGAAGATAAGATAAATGAGAAAATCCCTTCCCACAGACAGAGCAGGTAAATGGCCTCTCCCCACTGTGAACTCTCTGATGTGTCAGCAGGTTGGATGACTGACTGAATCCCTTCCCACATACAGAGCAGGTGAATGGCCTCTCCCCAGTGTGAACTCGCTGGTGATTCAATAAGTTGGATAAACGAGTGAATCCCTTCCCACACACGGAGCAAGTGAATGGCCTCTCCTCACTGTGAACCTGCTGGTGTGTCAGAAGGTTGTATGAACGGGTGAATCCCTTCCCACATTCAGAGCAGTTGAACGGTCGATCCCCTGTGTGGAGTTGCTGGTGTATCAGAAGGTTAGATGAATTAATGAATCCCTTCCCACAGTCTGAGCAGGTGAAGGGCCTCTCCCCAGTGTGAATTCTCTGGTGGTTCAATAGGGCAGATGGGCGGCTGAATCCCTTCCCACACACACAGCAGGTGAATGGCCTCTCCCCAGTGTGAGCATATTGGTGCGTCAGCAGATCTTTTTTATTTTTAAAGCTCTTCTCACAGTGGGAACAATTAAAAAGTTTGTTATCAGAGTGAACAAGTTGATGTGTCTGCAAGTGGGATGACTGAATGAATCCTTTCCTACACACAGAGCAGGTGAATGGTCTCTCCCCAGTGTGAATACGTTGGTGCGTCAGCAGATCTTTTTTGCATTTAAAACTCTTCTCACAGTCAGAACATGTAAACAGTTTCTCATCTGTGTGAACAAGTTGGTGTGTCACAATGTGGGATGAGCGAGTGAATCCCTTCCCACACACAGGGCAGGTGAACGGCCTCTCCCCAGTGTGAACCCGTCGGTGAGTCAGAAGGTTGTATGAATGGGTGAATCCCTTCCCACAAACAGAGCAGGTGAACGGTCTCTCCCCAGTGTGACTGCGCCGATGAACTTCCAGTTGTGATGGGAAACCGAATCCCTTCCCGCACTCCACACATTTCCACGGTTTCTCCATGGTGCTGGTGCCCTTGTGTATCTCCAGGTTGGATGATCAGGTCAAGCCTCATCCACACACACAACATACACGTAGTTTCACCCTGCTGTGAACTGTGATGTTTTTTCAGGCTGTGGACTGGTTAAAGCTCTTTCCACAGTCAGTTCACTGGAACACCCTCAATCGGGCGTGTGTTTGTTTCAATGCTTTTCCGGTCACACTGATGTTTAAAATCTTTGCCGACAGACAGAAGAGTCAAACATTTCTCCTCCCATATTCAAAGACCAATGATATTCAGCTCCGAATGAACAAAATGACTTTGCCAGTCATGATGTTCGGTTTGAGTTTTCTGTCTGCCAATCCTCCACTTCCAATATCCTGTAAAAAAAATTTGGAAAAGTCATCACTGTCAGTCCAGGATAGAAATTCTGAACAGACAATTCTAGTTTCTCTGGGACATTTTTTCCTCTCTTGTTCCCCAAAATCTGTAAATCCCTGTCCCACACACTCTCCCTCCTCCCTGGGCTGAAATCCAAACCCATCTCACCATTTCTTTCCTCCAGTCCCAGTTTTCTCCCTCCCTCTCCTCTGTCTGGATTCAGTTCGAAGTTTAACAACACCAGGTTAAAGTCCAACAGGTTTATTTGGTAGCAAAAGCCGCTTTTGCTACCAAATAAACCTGTTGGACTTTAACCTGGTGTTGTTAAACTTCTTACTGTGTTTACCCCAGTCCAACGCCGGCATCTCCACATCATGGATTCAGTTCTCCAGCTCCTGTCTGCAGACTGACAATAAAACCAATGGGTCTTATTGGAGGTGTTGGGGCCTCCAGCGGGTGTTTGTGAATCCTCCCCGCCCACCTCCCAGGGTTTCCTTCCTTCCCAGAGATCAGAGTCCTCATTGATTTGAGGCCAAAGTGTAACCTCTTATTTATTGTCCCCCTCCCCCATCCTCTGATGTGAACCATCCTCCAGTGGCTGAGCCAGGATGGGGCCGTTAACCTGGGCCTGTTCCCGGGAGGGAGGGAGGGAAGGAGAAGCCCCGCAGCTGCAAACCAGGGAGCTGACAATGATTCTGAAGGGTTTGCGGATCCACAAAGTGTTTCCAAATCCTCCCAGCCACCGCCTAACGCTGACTCCGCTTCTCCGGGACAAACAAGCGCCAAGGACAGCAATGACTCTGCGCATGCTCCACATCACAATGCCCGGGGACTGATTGACGGCAGCTCCGGACCAATAGGAAGAGGGGGCGGTGCTGGAGGACCGAGCTGGAGCGGCTGGTCCTCCAACCAATCGGAGTGAATGAGGGGCGGGACCTGAAGCATGCGCAGTGCGGGTAATGGCGACGGACAGACGGTTTTAACTCGGAAGCGAGATCAATACGAGGTAGAGGGCGGTGCGCGGGGAGCGATGAATCCAGCGGGTGGAGAGGCTTTGTAAACATGTTGTTCAAACCCAAACCCCGGAAATGAACTTCCCGGTACCCCCCTTTGTACCAAATGGAGCGGCAGCTTGTAGTGTTAGACCCGGGCTGACTGCCGCCATTGAGGCTGCATGTGGGAGGCCGGCAGGGATTGTGATCGGAGAGTGAAGCCCTGACGTCACAATGGAATGGGTGAGGGTGTGACATCACAATGGAATGGGTGGGAGTGTGACGTCACAATGGAATGGGTGAGGGTGTGACGTCACAATGGAATGGGTGAGGGTTCCAGATGAGCTGAGACTGGGCTGGAGTCGGGCGATGGCACTGACATGTGGCCCGGTGGCACAGTGGTTAGTGCAGCTGCCTCACAGCGCCAGGGACCCGGGTTCAATTCCAGCCTCGGGTCGCTGTCTGCAGAGTTTCTACATTCTCCCCGTGTCTGTGTGGGTTTCCTCCGGGTGTTCCGGTTTCCTTCCACAGTCCAAAGATATGCCGGTTAGACGGATTGGCCATGATAAATTGCCACTTGGTATCAGGGGGATTAACAGGTAAATATGTGGATAGGGCCTGGATGGAATTGTTGTCGGTGCAGGCTCGATGGGCTGAATGGCCTCCTTCTACACTACTTTATTATTCATTATTATAAATTAATTACTTCTTTGAATGAAGGTGGTCTTGATGATGATGTGACATGTGGCTGGAAGCTCATCTTGGGATGAACTATTTCACGCTGGTTGTGAACAGCCTGGTTCAGCCTCAGACAGTTGCCAGGAGGAGAGATAAAGTTGTTGGCGAGGGAGTGGAGTTTGTAGTGGGGACTGAACACAATGGGTTCAGTCTTCCCAGTATTTATATGAAATAAATTTCTGTGCTTTCAGTACTGGATGTCAGACAAGTCCGGATGGTGTGTGGGTTGGAGAGGAACTTGGAGCTGATGGTGTTCACAGGGTTTGGAAATTCTGTCAAAGTTCCTGTTGAGTTGTAGATGTATAAAATCTCTCTCCTCACATCCGGCCTCCTACTTCCCTCTGTTTCCACTCAGAGTGTGGAGATGCCGGCGTTGAACTGGGTTAAGCACGGAAAGAAGTCTCACAACACCAGGTTAAAGTCCAACAGGTTTATTTGGTAGCACAAGCCTTTCGGAGTGCTGCTCCTTCATCAGGTGAGTGGGAGTTCTGTTCACAAACAGGGCACAAAGACACAAACTCAATTTACAGAATAATGGTTGGAATGCGAGTCTTTACAGGTAATCAAATCTTCAAGGTACAGACAATGTGAGTGGAGAGAGGATTAAGCACAGGTTAAATAGATGTGTATTGTCTCCAGCCAGGACAGTTAGTGAGATTTTGCAAGCCCAGGCAAGTCGCGGGGGTTACAGATAGTGTGACATGAACCCAAGATCCCGGTTGAGGCCGTCCTCATGTGTGATTGACAGATCCATGCTCACTGCTTCCTGCCCTGGACGCAGAGAGCTGAAAATTTCCATGCAGGCTGCCAGACAGATAAATGTCTACATTAGTGGAGTAAAAATGTGTGGAATATACAGACCGAACTCACTTCATTCCCTTCAGTTGCTGCAAGTCCCCAATTTCCCCCAGAATGAGAAAAGAAATGGAAAGGGGGAAACATTGATTTCCTCCCAGATGTTGTCCAGAGGAGGAAGTTTCACTCTGAAGCTCATTTGACAACTTCCGCATTGTGACGTCACGATAGAGCCCTGCCTGAATCAGCCAATAGGAATCTCTCTGCTCCGCGGTGACGTCTCCGGGTTCCAGTGAGCAGGCCCGGGCGCGCGGACCCGGGAGCCCCGCCCCCACCCATTGTTCCCCTCCCCCTGCACCACATCGAGCCAAGGTTTCCAGGCAACCGGCTGACGGCTCCGGCCAGAGCGAGAAGCCGCTCGGTGATCGCACCCCCCGCTCCCCCCCCGGCCCGGGACTGCAAATGTGCGAGGGAGAGGGGAAGCTGCGCATGTGCGGGGGAGAACCCACCCTCTGATCTTCATGCTGAGGTGTTGACCAATGGGAAGAGTTGGAGGACCGGGAGGACTCTGGTCTTCCAGCCAATCAGAGCGCGGGCTTTGTGTGAATGAAGATTGATCTTCAGACAGACTGAAACTTCCTCCTGTCGCTCATATCTGTGAGTAAAACACTTTCTTTTCTCCCCCTTTCCATTTCTTTTCTCATTCTGGGGGAAATTGGGGACTTGCAGCAACTGAAGGGAAAGGAAGTGAATCCAGGGAGGGTGCAGACTCTGGAAAGGTTGGCCCAGGTTTCTCTCTCTCTTCAACCAGAAAATGATCCATTTCTGCCCACTGTTTGCTGTTAGCCAATCTTCTATCCACGCCAATATGTCATCCCCGCAGCATGAATTTTTATTTGCTGCAATAACCTTTCATGTGGCACCTCATCAAATGTCTTCTGGAAATCTAAGTACAGCGCATCCACCGGTTTCCCTTTATCCAGTTCCCGATGAGGAATTATAGAAAATTGAACAACACACCAACTATCTCACTCTGTTAAGACCCGAGAATGAAGCCCAGCAGAACCCGAGGACTCATCAGCCCACAGCTCCAACAGTTTGCTGAGGACCACTTCCCTGGGAATTGTGCTTTTTCAGAGTTCATCCCACACTTCTGTTTTCTGATTTCCAGCTGTTTCTGAGTTTTAACTGTATCCTCTATTGTGAACACCGAGGCAAAATACTTGTTCAATTCATCTCCCAGCTCCTTATTTTTCATTATCAATTCCTGGACTCACTTTCTATTAGACAGTTAAGAAATGAGGTCGAGCAAGTGACTGAAGTGTCAGTCAGGGAGCACTATTGGGAGCACCAATAGTTTCAAAATAGTTCTGGAAAAAGATAGGACAGATCCACAGGTCAAGGCCCTAAACTGGAGCAGGGCCACTTTTGTGGGCATTAGGCAGGATCGAGGAGATGTCGATTAGGTGAGTTTGTTTGAAGGGAAAGGAATGACTGGCAAATGGGAGGTTTTAAAAGTGTGATATCAAGAGTCCAGGGGCAGTATATTCCTGTTAAGATGAAGGGAAAGAATGGTAAATTTAGGGATCCCTGGCTGACAAGGGACATTGAGGCTCTGGTCAGGTAAAAGAAGGAAGTAGACATTGGGTTTAGACAATCGGGGACAAGTGAATCACTCGATGACTCTTAAAAGTGTAAGAGAACACTTAAGAGGGTATGATATGGATCTGGCAGGTAAAGTTAAAGAAAATTTAACTTTAACACAGTCCAAAGATGTGCGGGTTAGGTTGATTGGCCATGCTAAAATTGCCCCTTAGTGTCCTGAGATGAGTAGGTTAGAGGGATTAGCGGGTAAATATGTCGGGATATGGGGGTAGGGCCTGGGTGGGATTGTGGTCGGTGCAGATTCAATGGGCCAAATGGCCTCTTTCTGCACTGTAGGGATTCTATGAAAATCCCAAGAGGTTCTATCGCGATATTAAGAGTAAAATGGTGGCGAGAGAGAGAGAATAGGTCCCCTTAAAAATCAGCATGGCTATCTGAGCATGGAGTCACAGGAAATGGGTGCGATTTTTAATGAATATTTCTCCTTGGTGTTTCCTGAGGAGAACATGATGGATGCTGAAGAAATAAGAGAAAGAAGCTGTGATGTCTTGGACCACATGCATATTACTAGGGAGGAGGTATCTGCAGCCTTAAAGTGCATTAAGGTGGATAAATCCCCTGGGTCTGATCAAGTATATCTTCAGATCTTGTGGGAGGCTCAGGAAGGAATTACAGAGCCCCTTGCAGAGATATTTGTTTCATCTCTTTCTCCTGGTGAAGTTCTGGAAGAATAGAACACGCTAATGTTGTTCTGTTGTTTAAGAAGCGTAGCAAAGAGAAGCCTGGGAATTATAGGCCGGTAGTCTGACATCAGTGGTGGGTAAGTTACTGGAGGGGATTGTGAAGGACAGAATCTACCAACATTTGGATTCTGACGGTGTGATTAGGGATAGTCAGCACCGCTTTGTGCACGGGGAGTCATGTCGGACAAATCTTTTATTGTTTTCCGAAGAGGTAATCCAGAGGATGGATGAGCAGGGCCACTTTTGTGGGCATTAGGCAGGATCGAGCAGATGTTGATTAGGTGAGTTTGTTTGAAGGGAAAGGAATGACTGGCAAATGGAAAGTTTTAAAAGTGTGATATCAAGAATCCAGGGGCAGTATATTCCTGTTAAGATGCAGGGAAAGAATGGTAAATTTAGGGATCTCTGGCAGACAAGGGACATTGAGGCTCTGGTCGGGTAAAAGAAGGAAGCATACATTGGGTTTAAAGATTAAAGAAAATTCCAAGAGGTTCTATAGCTATATTAAGAGTAAAAGGGTGGCGAGAGAGAGAATAGATCCCCTTAAAAATCAGTATGGCCATCTGTGTGTGGAGCCACAGGAGATGGGTGAGATTTTTAATGAATACTTCTCCTCTGTGTTTACTGCGGAGAGCACCATGGGTGCTAACGAAATAAGGGAAACAAGTGGTGATGTCTTGGGCACACGCATGTTACTTGGGAGGAGGTATCTGCAGCCTTATAAAAGCAAATTACTGCGGATGCTGGAATCTGAAACCAAGAGAGAAAATGCTGGAAAATCTCAGCAGGTCTGGCAGCATCTGTAAGGAGAGAAAAGAGCTGATGTTTCTTGTCTCGATGACCCTTTGTCAAAGCTCTGAAACATCAGTTCTTTTCTCTCCATACAGATGCTGCCAGACCTGCTGAGAATGGGGAGAGAGTGTGTGGGATGGAGATTTACAGCTTCTGGGGAATGAGAGAGGAAAGAATGTTCCATAGAAATTGTCTGTTCTGAATTTCTATCCTGTACTGACACTGATGACTTTTGGAAACTCATTTTACAGGATATTGAAAGAGGAATCACAGGCTGAAATCTCAAACGTCACGTCTAGATCTGACAGAGTCTTATTCCTTGGGAGCTGAATATCATCGGCTTTTGAATCTAGAAGAAGAAATGATTGTCCGGTCTGTTGATTTGAAAAGATTTCAAACATCAGTGTGACTGGAAAAGCGCCAACACACGGCCACACTCGAGTGAGAGTGTTCCAGTGCACTGACTAAAGAGCTTTAACCAGTTACACAGCCTGAATAAATATCACACCATTCACAGCGGGGAGAGACTGTACCCGTGTTGTGTGTGTGGACGAAGTTTCAACTAATTGTCCACCCAAGAGAGCGGCAAGGACACCTGCGCCATGGAGAAACCATGGAAATGTGCAGACTGTGAGAAGAGATACGGATACCCATCTGAGCTCGAAGCGCATTGGCGCAGCCATACGGGGGAGAGACCATTCACCTGCTCTCAGTGTGGGGAGGGATTCAGTGATTCATCCGGCCAGCAAAGACACCAGCGAGTTCACACTGGGGAGAGACCGTTCACCTGTTCTCAGTGTGGGCAGGGATTCACTCAGTCATCCAACCTGCGGACTCACCAGCGAGTTCACACTGGGGACAGACCATTCACTTGTTCTCAGTGTGGGAAGGGATTCAGTAATTCATCAGGCCTGCAAAGACACCAGCGAGTTCACACTGGGGAGAGACCATTTACCTGCTCTCAGTGTGGGAATGGATTCACTCAGTTATCCAGTCTGCGGACACACGAGCGAGTTCACACTGGGGAGAAACCATTTATGTGCTCTCAGTGTGGGAAGGGATTCACTGACCTCTCAAACCTCTGCACACACCAGCGAGTTCACACTGGGGAGAGGCCATTCACCTGCTCTGTGTGTGGGAAGAGATTCAGAGTTTCATCCCACCTGCTGAGACACCAATTCTGCTCTCAATTACATCCAGGACTGCATTTTGTTCATTCTCACAGTTGGTCAATGGGGAGGGTCGGAGGGTTTCTTGGTCAATGGGGAGGGTCGGAGGCCGGTCTCATGACTTTGCCTCCAGTGGGCTGATGCTCTTTGAGCCTTGTTGCGAATACCTGGTTTCAAATTTCACACGGATCACAGAGCGACCGGGTGTGAGGAAGTTCAGAGATATTTAGTCAGCATTTCTGTTTGAAACCTCCCAAATGCCCATCCAATTTCCTTTGTAATTGTTTATTGTCTCCACTTCCTCCACCCTCGTAGGCAGCGAGTTCCAGGTCATTACCATTCGCTGCATCAAAATATTCTTCCTCACATCACCCCCCCCCCCCCCCCCCCCCTCAACTGCATCTCTGATCCAAAACCTTAAATCTGTCTCCCCCTCGTCCTTGTCCCATCAGCTAATGGGAACAGCTTTTCTTTGTCCACCTTATCTAAACCTGTCAGAATCTTGTCACCTCTATCAAATCTCCCCTCAACCTCCTTTGCTCCAAGGGGAACAACCCCAGCCTGACATTGACAATAAAGAACAAACTAACAGAATATGTTACTACCTGAAATCAAATGGGAATGTTTAATTTCTGTTTTAAAGATATTGTGAATATATTGTCCTGGACAATAAAGAAATTGGAATAACTCATCTTGGGTGTGGTTGAATGGAATATATCAATCTGATATCCACCTACATTCTCCCTCTCTAACAGCATTGTGGGTGTACTGACACCTGAGGCATTGTAGCAGTTCAGGAAGGCAGTGTTGGGGTTGACCATGGCCGAGGCAGCTACATACAGCCACATATTCTGTTATAATTGAAGGACTGCAGATTGAATGTGAGGCATTATGGGACTGGACTATCTTGACCACATTCCTGTAACTTCTCAGTTTCTGCAATCATGAACCATTAAAGCTGCTTAGCAGGGTCCCAACAGAGGACCTGGTGAGAATATTGACTCAGAATGAGTTCAAATTAAACTTATTCCAGGACCGGCTGGTGTTCAGCGGCTGAGAGACCTGAATCTGTAAAAAAGGGGTCCGACCGATCAACAAACAGTGGTCGGTAGTTGGTTAAGAAGTTAAAAAGCGTTCTGAGGCATTGCTTAACCTATCGTCAATTTGTCATAAGAACTGTGAGGGACTTGTGACCCGATATTTGGTGAAGTGATGGTATTCTCCAAGTAGCACTGGTCTGAAAAGCAGATCTCTGAGAGTGGATTCTAACAGTTATAATCCTATCCACGCATGGCCAGTGAAAAACCAGAGCTCGAGTGGGGACTGGACAGGTCTCTTACCTGCCATTTGGAAACTAAGAACAAGAAGCTTATCGATAAAATGATTAGAGAATAGAAACAACGTTTCGATTCTGGATGACACTTTGTAAGAAGCTCATCCAGACTCAAAACATTGACTCTATTCTCTCTCCAAAGATGCTGTCAGACCTGTTGAGATCTTCCAGCATTTTCTGTTTTCATTTCAGATTCCAGCATCCGCACTATTTTACTTTTATGATAATTTGATTCGGTCTGATTGGAATCCCCACGACCCTCCCGCAAAACAGAGAGAGTCGTGGCAAAGGGAGAAAAAATAAGGATGATAAAGTCTGGGTTCTGATTCTCCGAGCCCATGTAGAGTTAACAAAATGAGTGAACCAGTTTATAAAGAACAGAAGTTACCCATCCCTAACAAAAACTGATCAAATGAAAATAATTAGGTTGAGGAAAATAATAAAAAATTAATAGATGAAGTTTAAAATCAAGTTTGTTTGGTTGATAGAGAAGTTTTTTAAACTTGTATATTGTGACGTAATTGTGTGCCAAGTTTTTCCCGCTCACTCCCCACCCCTTTAGGTTCTGTAGAAAAGTTAATCCTTTCAGCAGACATTTGATTTGTTTTTAAATCACCCAGAAACGCATCTGTCTATTTTAGTTTATAATTGAGGATTTATAGGATCCAGTTAAATGTGGAAATTTACGCATAGCCTGGAGGACTTTGGAATAACTGAGAATTTTATCGTGTTGTCACCCCAGGTAAAGAACAAAGATTTTTCCGCTGGTAACTTGTTTGCGATTTTGCCTATAAATCAGATCTTGGAAGTTGGCTTGAAAAGGTTAAGTTAGAATGGAGGATCTTGTATCTTATTCAAGGAGTTGTGAGCTTGTAGTGCTCTGTCGCTTTAAGAAGCTATAGCTGAGAGAGAGAGAACGCTGACGATTCATTGTTTGAAATTTATGAGCTGGGAGAACCTGTGTGTTTCATTTGTTTTATGTGGATGTTTGTAGATGCGTTTTATCATTGTTTTGGGCTACATTTGTTAAGGTTTATCTTTCTGGGGAATTAACCTTATCTTGAGTCTTTAATTAAAGGCATTTTTGGAAGTTTAAAAGCAGAACCACAAGAACGCTTAAGGAATTAAGTTTGGTTATTGTTGTTGTAAAGCACATGCTAAGTTTCTCTGCTTGTGCATGGATGATATTTGTGGGTTGAATGTTTCAAGCTTTCAGGTTTTCTGTCTGTGATTTAAATCAAACAGATTTTAAATAAGTAAGTGTAATTAATAAAGCTTTTTGTCATAAGTTATGAACCTGGAACCATATTTACTGGCCAGAGATATGATTCCAGGATATTTTACTAAACATGCAGGAATTTCAATCCAGATACAATTCACATGTGAGAATGAGAGTTTTAATTTGTAATGGTTATTTAAAATTTGACACATGTGAAATGACTCTGATCAATCCTGTGTTGGATTGATCTTGAGTTAAACTTCCTGTCGGATCCAAAGATTTATTCCTGACACAATTAACACAATGAAAAGGAAAATTCTGGAATTGGATACTGAAGGAAAGAGTTTAAAAGGAGAGATTATGAAATAGAAATGATTCCCAGACCATGTGGTCATTTGATTAAAACCAAGAAAGGGCGCTGACATCCATGGTGGCACAGTGACAGTGACGGCATGGTGGCACAGTTTTTAGCACTGCTGCCTCACAGCGCCAGGGACCCGGGTTCGATTCCCGGCTTGGGTCACTGTCTGTGTGGAGTTTGCATATTCTCCCCGTGTCTGCTTGGGTTTCCTTCGGGTGCTCTGCTTTCCTCTCTGTCTGAAAGACATGCTGGTTAGGGTGCATTGACCTGAACAGGCATCGGAGTGTGGCGACTGGGGGAATTTCACAGTAACTTCATTGCAAGCCTTACTTGTGACAAATAAATAAACTTTAAAAAAAAACTAATTTTGAGAACTTTTAATCCACCCCTTTTCAAATGAAGGGAATCTCAGTACAAACAAAGCCCAAGGATGGTAGGTAAGGAGTTTTGAAAAGCACCGTGATGGGGGCAACTATCTGTTCATGAGATAGAACATAGAACAGTACAGCACAGAACAGGCCCTTCGGCCCACGATGTTGTGCCGAACGTTTTCCAAAACCAAGATCAAGCTATCCCACTCCCTATCATTCTAGTGTGCTCCATGTGCCTATCCAATAACCGCTTGAAAGTTCCTAAAGTGTCTGACTCCACTATCACAGCAGGCAGTCCATTCCACACCCCAACCACTCTCTGAGTAAAGAACCTACCTCGTTCATCCCTCTGATATCTTCCACCACGAACCTTATAGTTATGCCCCCTAGTAACAGCTACATCCACCTGAGGAAATAGTCTCTAAACGTCCACTCTATCTATCCCCCTCATCATCTTATAAACCCCTATTAAGTCACCTCTCAACCTCCTCCGCTCTAAAGAGAAAAGCCCTAGCTCCCTCAACCTTTCCTCATAAGACTTACCCTCCAAACCAGGCAGCATCCTGGTAAATCTCCTTTGCACTCTTTCCACTGCTTCCACATCCTTTTTATAGTGAGGTGACCAGAACGGCACACAATATTCCAAATGTGGTCTCACCAAGGTCCTGTACAGTTGCAGCATAACCTCACGGCTCTTAAATTCAAACCCCCTGTTAATAAACGCTAACACACTATAGGCCTTCTTCACGGCTCTATCCACTTGAGTGGCAACCTTTAGAGATCTGTGGATAAGAACCCCAAGATCTCTCTGTTCCTCGACATTCCTCAGAACCCTACCTTTGACCCTGTAATCCGCATTCAAATTTGTCCTACCAAAATGAATCACCTCGCACTTATCAGGGTTAAACTCCATCTGCCATTTTGCGGCCCACCTCTGCATCCTATCAATGTCTCTTTGCAGCCCACAACAGCCCTCCTACTCATCCACTACTCCACCAATCTTGGTGTCATCCGCAAATTTACTAATCCACCATTCAGCCCCCTCCTCCAAGTCATTTATAAAAATCACAAATAGTAGAAGACCCAGCACTGATTCTTGTGGTACACTGCTGGTAACTGGTCTCCAGTCTGAAAATTTTCCATCCACCACCACCCTCTGTCTTCTATGAGATACCCAGTTACTTATCCAATCGGCAAAATTTCCCTCTATCCCACATCTCCTTACTTTCTTCATGAGCCGACCATGGGGGACTTTATCAAACACCTTACTAAAATCCATATATATGACATCAACTGCTCTACCTTCATCTACACACTTAGTTACCTCCTCAAAAAATTCAATCAAATTTGTGAGGCAAGACTTACCCTTCACAAATCCGTGTTGACTATCCCGGATTGAGCTGCATCTTTCTAAATGGTCGTAAATCCTATCCCTCAGGACCTTTTCCATTAACTTACCAAGTAAGTAAGACTAACTGGCCTATAATTACCAAGATCATTCCTATTTCCTTTCTTGAACAGAGGAACAACATTCGCCACTCTCTAGTCCTCTGGCACTATCCCTGTGGACAGCGAGGACCCAAAGATCAAAGCCAAAGGCTCTGCAATCTCATCCCTTGCCTCCCAAAGAATCCTGGGATATATCTCATCAAGCCCAGGGGACTTATCAACCTTCAGGTTTTTTCAAAATTGCTAATACATATTCCCTCAGAACATCTGCCTCCTCCAGCCTATCAGCCTGTATCACACTCTCATCCTCAAAAAGGCCCCTCTCCTTGATGAACACTGAAGAAAAGTATTCATTCATCGCCTCTCCCATCTGTTCTGACTCCATGCACAAGTTCCTACTACTGTCCTTGACCGGCCCTAACCTCACCCTTTTATTCCTCACATAAGAGGAATAAACTGGCAGGACTTGCAGATAGTGAGGAACATTGTCAGAGGCTACAGAAGGATATAGATAGGCTGGAAATTTGGGCAACGAAATGGCAGATGGAGTTCAATCCTGATAAATGCGAAGTGATACATTTTGGTGGGAATAATGTAGGGAGGAGCTACACGATAAATGGAAGAACCATAAAGGGTGTAGAGACGCAGAGGGACCTGGGTGTGCAAGTCCACAGATCTTTGAAGGTGACGTCACAGGTGGAGAAGGTGGTGAAGAAGGCATATGGCATGCTTGCCTTTATAGGACGGGGCATAGAGTATAAAAGTTGGGGTCTGATGTTGCAGATGTATAGAACGTTGGTTCGGCCGCATTTGGAATACTGCGTCCAGTTCTGGTCGCCACACTACCAGAAGGACGTGGAGGCTTTGGAGAGAGTACGAGGAGGTTTACCAGGATGTTGCCTGGTATGGAGGGGCTTGGTTATGAGGAGAGATTGGGGAAACTGGGGTTGTTCTCCTTGGAAAGACGGAGGATGAGGGGAGACTTAATAGAGGTGTATAAAATTATGAAAGGCATAGATAGGGTGAACGGTGGGAAGCTTTTCCCCGGGTCGGTGGTGACGTTCACGAGGGGTCATAGGTTCAAGGTGAAGGGGGGGAGGTTTAACACAGATGTCAGAAGGACATATTTTACACAGAGGGTGGTGGGGGCCTGGAATGTGTTGCCGGGCAAGTTGGTGGAGGCAGACACACTGGGAACGTTTAAGACTTATCTAGACAGCTATATGAACGGAGTGGGAATGGAGGGATGCAAAAGAGTGGTCTAGTTTGGACCAGGGAGCGGCGCGGGCTAATTGTTCTTTGTTTCTTGTTTCAAGGCCTCATTCTATGATCATCTTGCTGGTGCCAGTACAGAGCGAGACTGCGGATAGTTGGGAACCTGTCTCGGGGGCAGGGAATTCAGATGGTGTTCGTAAAGCAGAAGTGGAAATGAATAGGGTTGGGAAGCATTTTCTGATCAGGGCCAGTGTGATCTCCTGGACTCGTTTCGATCGCCACAGGGGGTCGGAGAGGAATTTCCCAGATTTTGTTTTCCCCATATTGGCCCTGGGGTTTTCACTCTGGGTTTTCGCCTCTCCCTGGAGATCACATGGTCTGGAATGGGGGGGTGGGGGTGAATTAATAGGTTGTGATGAACAAAGCATCGTAGCTGTGAGAGACAGCTCGGTGGATAGGATATTAGGATGTAGATAGGCTGGAAAATTGGGCGGGGATCCTGGATTCAGGATTCAATCCTGGACCGGGGAGCGGCGCGGGCTTGGAGGGCCGAAGGGCCTGTTCCTGTGCTGTATTGTTCTTTGTTCTTTGTTTGTTCTAAAAAGCCTTGGGGTTTTCCTTGATCCGACCCGCCAAGGACTTCTCATGCACCCTCCAACTCTCCTAAGCCCTTTTTTCAGCTCATTCCTTGCTAACTTGTAACCCTTAATGGACCCAACTGAACCTTGTTTTCTCATCCTAACATACACTTCCTTCTTCCCCTTGACAAGGCATTCAACCTCTTTTGTGAACCATGGTTCCCTCACTCGGCCATTTCCTCTCTGCCTGGCATGGACATACCTATCAAGGACACGCAGAATTTGTTCCTTGAACAAGCTCCACTTTTCATTTGAGCCTTTCCCTGACAGTTTCTGTTCCCATCTCATGCTCCCTAATCGCATCATAATTACCCCTCCCCCAATTGTAAACCTTGCCCTGCCGTATGGCCCTATCCCTCTCCATTGCAATAACGAAAGACACCGAATTGTGGTCGCTATCTCCAAAGTGCTCTCCCACAACCAAATCTAAACACTTGGCCCGGTTCATTTCCTAGACCCAAATCCAATGTGGCCCCACATCTTGTCGGCCTATCCACATATTGTGTCAGGAAACTCTCTTGCACACACTGTACAAAAACTGCCCCATCTGAACTATTCAACCTAAAAAGATCCAATCAGTATTTGGAAAGTTAAAGTCACCCATGACAACTACCCTGTGACCTCCGCACCTAGCCATAATCTGTTTTGCATGATCACAAAGCCCCGAATGCCCAGATACTAATTTCATTGGACACATATATAATATATGTAATCTATAACCATTCTGATTGGATTGTGTCCAGCCGGGATGGGCTGAGTAACTGGATAAGAATTGATGATATTCTGTGTTGGGTGGAGTTGCACATGGTCAGCCCCTGTGGCTTCTCCCCCCTGGCATAACTCAATAAACTGTTTGTTGATTGAATCAGGCTTGAGTATTGAATGATTCTTCTGAGTTCATTTCCCCCAACACACTGGGTACATTACCGCTGGAGACCAGGTATTGCCAAAATCTTCAGACAATACAAAGACTCATGAAAGCCAGTGTCCCAGTTTAAAGACTTATCTTTTATTTGATTGAAGGGAGAAATTATTGGACGGTGTTAATCCCTCTCGAGAAGAGAAGCATCCTGATCTCTCCAATAACAGACATACAATGCTTAGGATGACTCAATAATACATTCTTCATATCAATTCTCCTGCCTTTCATCAGGTGTAAACCAATCATTTTCAACACGTCATATACTTCAGCCAATTGCATTTTACCCTCTGACTTGGCCCACAATTACTTCACTTTACATATGATGGGGGTTTTTCTCGGAGGCGAAGTATTGAGCTGAACTCGGCTAATACAATGATTTGCAAAAGACAGTATACGGGTTAAAGACATTATTTATTGACCAACACGCGCTGGGAGAAAGGCAGCTGGGCAGTCCAACTCCTTTCTAAAGTTACAATACATTGGCCCTTTAGTTATACTATTTTGAAAGTTCGTTTCACCCGCCCACTCTGTCATCCTAACTGGATGCTCCAATCATGTTCGTGCACAATATTTACCTTGGCCAATAACATCCTATCTTCTGGAAGAATGGGAATTCATTGGTCTGTAGAATCTGAAAGTTCCTGCCCACTGTTACTAGCAAACTTTCACTTACGTAGGTCCATAGGGTTCAAAGGTTGCTTTCTAACTGACTCTCAGCAACTTCTATTACATAGCTTAGAGGGTTCAAAAGTTCCTTTCCACTGTCTGCTGAGCCATCCCTTATCAGTAAAAAATGAATAATTCTATTCATTCTAGTGTCTGGGAAGCGTTTACTTTTATAACTCATGCTGATAAAAACTGTGCTCTGTGGCTTCACTGTTCTGACAGAATGTGGCCTGTCTCACTCAGCTTTTATCCCATTATGCTTTCGGGCAGTCTGCAGTTTGGCCAAGGTGTACATTTTAGTCCAAAAAGTACATATTTAAATTCTCTACCAGTGGTTATATGTATCTCTATGCAGACAGTACCTTTGTATAATATAAATAAGGCACGTTGTGGTCCTTATTCTATGTTAGTCTAAGTCAGTCCACCCTGTTTCAATAGCTTTTATTAGTTTTTAATCTCAAGGTATTCTGAACCCCTCTGACAAAATAACTTTAAAAAACTTAAAGTTTATAATTAATCTCAAGTAAGCTTACATTAACACTGCAATGAAGTTACTGTAAAAAATCCCCTCTCTAACAACAAAAGAAACTTGATTTTAAACTTCATCTATTAATTTTTTTGTTATATTCCTCAACCTATTTTCATTTGATCAGTTTTTGTTAGGGATGGGTAATTTCTGTTCTTTATAAACTGGTTCACTCGTTTTGTTAATTCTACATGGGCTCGGGAATCAGAACCCAGACTTTATCATCCTTATCCTTTTTCTCCTTTTGCCACCACTTTCTCTCTGTCTTGCAGGAGGGTCGTGGGGATTCCAATCAGACCAAATCATTTATTATAAAAGTAAAACAAAAACAGAAAATGCTGGAAAATCCCAGCAGATCTGACAGCATCTGTAGGGAGAGAATAGAGCCAACGTTTCAAGTCTGGATGACCCTTTATCAGAGCTCCTATGAAGTGTCATCTCGACTCAAAATGTTGGCTCAATTCTCAAATCATTTTATCGATAAGTTTCTTGTTCTTAGTTTCCAAAAGACAGGTAAGAAATCTGTCTGGTGCCCACTCGAGCTCTGAATTTTTCACTGGCCATGCTTGGGTAAGATTATAACCATTAGAATCCACTCTTAGAGATCCACTTTTCAGTCCAGTGCTACTTGGAGTGTACCGTCACCTCACCGACGACCGGGTCACAAGACCTTCACAGTTCTTATCACAAATTTATGATAAAATAATTTAATGCCTGAGAACGCTTCTTAATCTACTACCTACCACCGTTTGTTGATTGGTCAGACCCCCTTTTTACAGATTTGGATATCTCAGCCACTGAATATCAGCTGGTTATTCATAGATTCATAGAATCCTACAGTGCAGAGGAGGCCATTTGGCCCATCGAGTCTGCACCGATCACAATCACACCCAGGCCCTATCCCCCATGCATTTACCCTAGCTAGTCCCCCTGACACTAAGGGGCAATTTAGCATGGCCAATCCACCTAACCCACACATCTTTGGACTTTGGGAGGAAACAGGGACACGGGGAGAATGTGCAGACTCCACACAGACAGTGACCCGAGCCAGGAATCGAACCCGGGTCCCTGGCGCTGTGAGGCAGCAGTGCTAACCACTGTGCCACCATGCCGCCCAAACCTATGGAATAAGTTTCATTCTAACTCGTTCTGTGTAAATATTCTCACAAGGTCCTCTGTCGGGGCCCTGCTAAGCAGCTTTAATGGTTCGTGATTGCAGAAACTGAGCAGTCACAGGAATGTGGTCAAGATAGTCCAGTCCCATAATGTCTCACATTCAATCTGCTGTCCTTCAATTATAACAGAATATGTGGCTGTATGTAGCTGCCTCGGCCGTGGTCAACCCCAACACTGCCTTCCTGAACTGCTATAATGCCTGAGGTATAAGTACACCCACAGTGCTGTTAGGGAGGGATTTCCAGCTACACATTCCTGACAAGATTCTGACAGGTTTAGATAAGGTGGACAAAGAAAATCCGTTCCCATTAGCTGATGGGACAAGGACGAGGGGGACACAGATTTATGATTTTGGGTCAGAGATGCGGGGGGGGATGTGAGAAAGAACAATTTGATGCAGCGAATGGTAATGACCTGGAACTCGCTGCCTACGAGGGTGGAGGAAATGGAGACAATAAACAATTACAAAGGAAATTGGATGGGAATTTGGGGAGGTATCAAACAGAAATGCTGACTAAATATCTCTGAACTTCCTCACACCCGGTCACTCTGTGATCCTTGTGAAATTTGAAACCAGGTATTTGCAACAAGACTCAAAGAGCATCAGCCCACTGGAGGCAATGTCGTGAGACCGGCCAGTCCAGCAGAAAGAAACCCTCCGACCCTCTCCATTGACTAACTGTGAGAATGAATAAAATGCAGTCCTGGATGTAATTGAGAGCAGAAACAATAACAGCAGAATCCAACCCCTGGAATCACTCGTGAACTTGTTGGTGTCTCAGCAGCTGGGCTGAAACTCTGAAACCCTTTCCACACTGAGAGCAGGTGAACGGCCTCTCCCCAGTGTGAACTCGCTGGTGTGTGCACAGGTTGGATAAGTCAGTGAATCCCTTCCCACACTGAGAGCAGGTGAACGGTTTCTCCCCAGTGTGAATACGCTCGTGTGTCCGCAGATTGGATAACTGACTGAATCCCTTCCCACACTGAGAGCAGCTGAACGGCCTCTCCCCAGTGTGAACTCGCTCATGGGTCCGCAGACTGGATAACTGAGTGAATTCCTTCCCACACTGAGAGCAGGTGAACGGCCTCTCCCCAGTGTGAACTCGCTCATGTCTCCGCAGGCTGGATGAATCACTGAATCCCTTCCCACACTGAGAGCAGGTGAATGGTCTCTCCCCAGTGTGAACTCGCAGGTGTGTCCGCAGACTCGATAACTGAGTGACTCCCTTCCCACACTGAGAGCAAGTGAATGGTTTCTCCCCAGTGTGAACTCGCTGGTGTGTCTGCAGGTTGGATGATTGAGTGAATCCCTCCCCATACTGAGGGCAGGTGAACGGCCTCTCCCCAGTGTGAACTCGCTGGTGTGTCTGCAGGCTGGATAAATGAGTGAATTCCTTCTCACACTGAGAGCAGGTGAATGGCCTTTCCCCAGTGCAAACTCGCTGGTGTTTGCGCAGGTTGGATAACTGACTGAATCCCTTCCCACACTGAGAGCAAGTGAACAGTCTCTCCCCAGTGTGAACTCGTTGGTGTGTCTGCAAGTTGGATAATTGACTGAATCCTTTCCCACACTGAGAGCAAGTGAACGGCCTCTCCCCAGTGTGAACTCGCTGGTGTGTCTGCAGGCTGGATAACTGACTGAATCCCTTCCCACACTGAGAGCAGGTGAACGGCCTCTCCCCAGTGTGAACTCGCTGGTGTGTCCGCAGGTGGGATATTTCACTGAATCCCTTCCCACACTGAGAACAGGCGAATGGCCTCGCTCCAGTGTGACTGCGCCGATGAACTTCCAGCTCTGATGGCGATCTGTATCTCTTCCCACAGTCCCCGCATTTCCATGGTTTCTCCATGGTGCATGTGTCCTTGCCTCTCTCTTTGGTGGACAATCAGTTGAAGCCTCGTTAACACACACACAACACGAGTGCAGTCTCTCCCCGCTGTTAATGGTGTGATCTTTATTCAGGCTGTGTAACTGGTTAAAGCTCTTTAACACCCTCACCCGAGCGTGGCAGCGTGTTGGTCCTTTTCCAGTCACACTGACATTTGAAATCCTTTCAAATCGACAGACCGGACAATCATTTGTCCTTCTGGATTCAAAGGCCGATGATATTCAGCTCCCAAGGAATATGACTCTGTCAGATCTGATGTGACGTTTGAGATTTCGGTCTGTGATTCCTCTTTCAATATCCTGTAAAATGAGTTTACAAAAGTCATCAGTGTCAGTACAGGACAGAAATTCAGAACAGACAATTCTCGTTTCTATGGAACATTCTTTCTCTCTCATTCCCCAAAAGCTGTGAATCTCCATCCCACACACTCTCCCTCCATTTTCACTCTGCTGTATCTAATATTCACCCTCCCAATTCTCCTGAAGGTGCTGATTGAGGCTGATTGACAGATCCATGCTCACTGCACTCTCCTGATTCTTTTGTCCTCTCCAGATTCTCTCTCCTCCTGTCCTTAAACTGGTGACTCAGGCTGTGGATCAATCCCACTCCGTCACTCTCATTCTCACAAATAATGCAGCTCACAACAACAAATCATATTTAATGATTTTATGACTGATTTTAAACATGCGGAAATATTCACCTTTTCCCAGTTGGGTCTTTGGTTGAAGTTGCTGCTGGGGGTGAAGGCGGAAGCGGCGGAGTGAGATTCCGGAACAATGTGAGGGGGCGGGGCTGGAGGACCGAGCGGGAGCGGCTGGTCCTCCAACCAATCGGAGTGAATGAGAGGCGGGGCTGGAGGACCGAGCTGGAGCGGCTGGTCCTCCAACCAATCGGAGTGAATGAGGGGCGGGGCTGGAGGACCGAGCTGGAGCGGCTGGTCTTCCAACCAATAGGAGTGAATGAGGGGCGGGGCCCTAACCTCTGCCGGAGCCCGCTGCGCAGGCTCTGTGCGGGGCTGTGACTGGAGCATGCGCAGTGCGGATGCAGACAGTGGTGTGGAATCCGCAGGGAGACATGAGGCCCGGACAGGAGAGGAACAGAGCCGGTGAGTGGACTGGGAGGTTCCATTAACACCTTCTGGAGGATTCACGATCCGAATAAGAAGCTATCGGTTCCGTGTTTTCAGGAAGAGAAGCTGCGAGTTTTTTGATGACAGACCTGGGGTCAAGGCTGCCTCTTGATCGCATGAGGTTGCAACAGTGCGCATGCGCAGTGCTCCCTGCCAGCAGAGGAAAGGAATGAATTTCTATCTGCAAAACTCAAACCAAGAGAAATGTCTCTCATCTGAATTCTATCCTGAACAGATCGTGATGATTTTTCATATTGAGTCTGTCTGCTCTCTTCCTGATCTCAATTGGAATGCTAAAACATTAATGATCTATCTGAAATTCACTCTGTCAATGCTGCATTAGTTACCCAGAGCACCCCATAAAGTCCCTATGCATGATTCTAGGTACCCAGTGCACAGGTATGGAATCGGCCTGTGCTCTGAGCATGCATAGTGTGGTGCTGTTGCTGACAAATTGAGCATTGTGTGGGGCCTGCTAACTGTGGGTAAGCTGGCGTGGGGAGCTGGAAACTGTGGGTGAACACAGGTTCAGAAGGGGGCCTAAACACTGGGTGAATGTGGGTGGGGTGGGGTGGCAGGAAACTGTAAGTGAGCACATGCCTGGGGAGCCTGGAAACTGCAGGTGAACAATCTGGGGTGGGGGAGATATCTGGAAAACATGATGAAACGCAGAGTCTGGAAAAATGCAGGTGAACACAAGGGGAGAGTGGCTGAAACTGTGGATGAAGAGTGGAGAGTCTGGAGACTGTTGATTTTTTATTTATTCTTGTCACGTGTGTTACTATAAAGTGAAAAGTATTGTTTCTTGCGCACTGTACAGGCAAAGCATACCATACGTAGGAAAGGAGTGCAGAATGTAATGTTACAGTCATAGCTAGGGTGCGGAGAATGACCTTAATGCAAGGTAAGTCCATTCAAGAGTCAGATGGCAGTAGGGAAGAAGCTGTTTTTGAGTCAGTTGGTGCATGACCTTAGGTCCAGGGTGTGTGGGGTCCTTGATTATGCTGGCTGCTTTGCATTTAAACAACCTGCGGATGCACCAGCGAGTTCACAGTGGAGAGAAGCTGTTCACCTGCTTTGTGTGTGGGAAGGGATTCACTCACTCATGGAATCTGTTGACACACCAGTGACTTCACACTGGAGAGAGGCCATTCGCCTGCTTTGAGTGTGGGAAGGGATTCAGTCGCTTATGCAGCCTGCAGACACATCAGCGTGTTAACGCTGGGGAGAGACCATTCAACTGCTCTGAGTGTGGCAGGAGATTCATTCTGTTGTCCCATCTGCTGGCAGACCAGCGAGTTCACAGTGGAGAGAGGCCATTCACCTGCTCTGAATGTGGGAAGGGATTCATTGAATCGTTCACCCTGCAGATGCACCAGCGAGTTCACACTGGGGAGAGGCCGTTCACCTGCACTGAGTGTGGGAAGGGATTCACTCAATCATCTAACTTGCTGACACATCAACGGGTTCACACTGGGGAGAGGCCATTCATCTGCTCCTTGTGTGGAAAGGGATTCATTCAGTTATCCCATCTGCAGACACACCAGCAAGTTCACAAGTGATTACAGAGAATGGATTCTGCCATTGTTCCTGCTATTAATCACTTCTGGGACTCAGCCATGTTCATTCTGACAGGTGGCAAAGTGGGAGTGTCAGAATGTTTCTTTCAGGTGGACTGGCTGGTCTCGGAACTTTGCTTCCAATGGTTTGATACTCTTAGAGCCTTGTTGCAAAATTCTAGTTTGATATTTCATCTGAATCATAGAATGAAAGGATGTTTGGGAGGTCAAAGATATTTACTTTGCATTTCTATTTGGAACACCCCAAAGCATGCCATGTTGCCATGGAGATGGGCTGTGGTGTTTAATAGGTTCTTTTGTTTAATTCAGCTGAGTGTTCCTCATAGAAGGAAAGTTCAAAGATTTGAGGGGAAAGTTAGCTTAGGTAGATGGGAAGCTACATTAAAAGATATGATAGAAGATAGGCAATACCTAACATTTCAGGAATTAATACATGATTTATAACAAGTGTGCATTCCTTTAAAGACAAAAGTCCTGCAGGAATAGTGATTGCAACTGTGGTTATCGAGAGAAGTAAATATTTGCATTAATCAAAGGAAGAGGCTCACAAAGTGATCAGAAAAGTATTAAGCCAGAGGATTTGGATCTTTTTAGAATTTGGCACAAAGGAACTGATAAAGAAAAAGAAAACAATGAGAAAGAACTGGTAAAAAGCATAAAAACTGACTGTAAAAACATGATGCATGAAAAAGAAAGAAAAAATGTGTGTTTGTTACCACAGAATTGATAATGGCGAATGAGGAAATGGCTGAGAAAAGAAACAGTTCTGTAGAAGTTCGTATGGCCTCAAAATATTAACCGTACTCCTCTCTCCACACATGCTGCCAGACCTGCTGAATTTCTCCAGCATTTCCTGTTCTTATTTATTATTAAACAAATGTGTGTCGGTCTTCATCAAGGATGACATAGAAAGTGTGTGTGCGTGCGCGCGTGTGTTCTCTCCAGTCACACTGATGTTTAAACTATTTGAAGAAGTTTCAAATGCAGACGAAATTGAGGCACCAATAATTGAGTGACTATCAGATCTTGGATGTGATGTTTGTTGGGATTTCACTCTGTAAATCCTCCCTTTTCTGATATACTTTAAAAGGCTTGACAAAAAGCATCACTATCAGTGCAGGATAGAAGTTCAAAACAGACAATTCTAGTTTCTATGGAATATTCTTTCCTCGCTCCTTCTCCCAAAGTTGTAAATCTCCATCCCACACACTCTCTCCTTTCTCATTCTGCTATTTCTAATATATATCCTCCCAATTCTCCTGAAGGTGCTAATTCATGTTGATCAACAGATCCCTGCTCACTGCTTCCTGTCCAGGACACACACACCGTCTTCATGCCAGCTGCTCACATGTATATATATTTATTGGACTAAATGTCAGTGTAATTTCCAGATACAGGGTTATGAGGAAGACCACTCCTCAGGCAGTGAGCGATCTCGACCTGGCACTGGCTGCCAATGAGGGTGGTGGAAGCAGAGATAATTAATTATTTCAAAACAAGATTGGATGGAACTTGAAGGAAATAAATTTGCAGGGCTACGGAGATACATAGTGGGAATGGGATTAACTGGATTGTCCTATAATGAGTTAGCATGGATTCCAGTTGACTAATTGACTCATCTGCCATCATGGATCTAATGCTGGAAATATAGAATATAGCTATAGTTCCAAAGTACCAGACCAGAAATAAGAACAAATGACAGAAATATTATACTAATGTACCAAAGGATAACACTAGATGTATCCCTGTTGGTATGATCTTTGTGGAGACCAATTACCTTAAAGCAAATAAATTCCCAGAGAAACTCAATGGAATAAACCGAAGGACAACATTTCACATTTTAAAAACTTTTTCTGTAACAATCTAATTAAAATTATCAAACGGGCAACATAGTGGCACAGTGTTTAGCACTGCTGCCTCACAGCACCAGGGACCCGGGTACAAATTTGGCCTTGTGTAGAGTTTGCACATTCTCCCTGTGTCTGTGTGGGTTTCCTCAGGGTGTTCTGGTTTCCTCCCACACTCCAAAGATCTGAGGGTTAGGTGGATTGGCCATGCTAAATTGCCCTTAGTATCAGGAGGATTAGCAGGGTAGTACGTGGAGTTGAAGGATTAGGGCCTGGGTGGGATTGATGTCAGTGCAGGCTCGATGGGCCAAATGACCTCCTGTACTTTAGGGATTCTTTGAACATTGCTGAATCATGCAATGACATTCAAATTGTATTTGAATGCGCATGATAACTTTGTCATTAAATAGCTCAAACAATAAAAACAGATTCCACAAAATCACAAACATTTCCCCCTCAGTATATTTGGCTCTAATTCCAGTTACAGAGTCCCACAACTCTCTGTATTTCCCAGGGGGAGAAAGAAAGTGTTTTCCTCACAGATGTTGGCCAGAGGGGGAAGTTTTCCTTTTTCTCTCAAAGACATCCTTTAGCTCTCAGTTTGACACATTTATTTGTCTGGTTAATAGGATGGCCTCCTATCTAATGTTCACAATTATAACGTTTTCCCAAGAGATGGATGACGTTTAAAGGAACAGTAAATCAACTGAGGACAGAGATAGTATGGTCATATGGCACACACAAAATCATTTATGATTCTCTGAAGTTCATTATAATTATTTCTTGTCTTGAAATATATAGCAGCGTTGCTGTTTTATATTTCCAGCCACAGAGTCACTGTGGCACAAAATGAATCTATTTGGCAACTCAAGTCAATACCAACCCTCTGTACAGAAAGTCAGTCAATTCCATACCCCCTCGATATCCCCATTTCCCTGAAAGTTTATTTCCTTCAAGTGTTCATCAAATTTCATTTTGAAATCACTGATCATCTCTTGTTGCACCACTCTCATCAGCAGCAAGTTCCAGGGCCTAAACAAAGTTCTTCCTCACTGATCCCTATCTCGCCAATCACATAACAGAGAGCTGTATATTACACACATTTATTATCCATTAAATATGCAAATGTATAAATATATACGGGCCATTTAGAACATTATATCTGTACCCGACTCTTCAAATGAGCATTTTGACTGAGTGCCATTCTCCTGTGTTTTTTCTCTCTGGGAAATACAGAGAGTTGTAGTAAATTAAATTAGTGCCATGAATTCTAAGGGAGGAATTGCTGGTGATTTTGTGGAGACTGGTTTTATTGAAGTAAAAAGTATCCCATCTATTCAAATGCTATTTGTCTGTCAATGCCTGATTCATTTATGTTGCTTTTATTTTGACTTTTACAATGAAACATTTTAAAAAGTGAAACCTCACTCATTTTATCCTTGGAATTGTCTGGAAATGTGTTTATTTTAGAGTTATCAGTTGGCTTGGGACGCCACAAGAAGAGATATATCCAGTGTTGTTTTATAGTACGTATTAGGTCTAATATTTATATTTCAGTAAAATAATGTATTTATTATTTCCATTCTTGTAATCTGGTACTGCAGCGATGTTATACATTTCCAGTCATAGACTCCACACTTCAGAAGGAACTTGAGTCCATGTCAACTTTCTGCAAAGCGATCACTCAGCCCCATTCCCCTCTATATCTCCATTAATGCAGCATGTTCATTTCCTTTGTGTGCCGATCCAATCTCATTTTGAAACCATTTGTCTCCTGTTCCACCATCCTCATAGACATTGAGTTCCATCGAAACATAGAAAATAGGATCAGGAGTAGGCCATTTGGCCCTTCAAGCCTGCTCTTCTATTCATTATGATAATAGCCCAAACCCCCATATCCTTCGATCGCTTTTGCCTTTTAACTTTATGTCTCTTTCCATAGATAAAATAATGTTTGCCAGTTGCATGAGAAGAAAATGAGTTTTTTTCTGTTCTAAATCAATTTCACAGCATTTTAGGAGAGGGGGATTTGCAGTTGGTAAACAGAAATCAAATGTGATCTCAGACCTGATTGAGTCGACCAATTTATTGTAACCTGAATATCATTGTATTTTGAATATAGAAGGAAAAAGCACCATTCACAGTGGAGAGAAACTGTACACGTGTTCTGTGTGTGTGGACAAGACTTCACCCAATCATCTGGCCTTTCGGAACATAATTGCAATCGCAACAGGGAGATGGCTTGGAAATGTGAGGATTGTGGGAAGGGATTTGATTACCCATCCCACCTGGAAACTCATCGACGCATTCACACAGGGGAGAGACCGTTCACCTGCTCTCAATGTGGGAAGGGATTCACTACCTCATCCCATCTGCTGAAACACCAGCGAATTCACACAGGGGAGAGACCGTTCACATGTTCTGTGTGTAGGAAGGAATTCAATCAGTCATCCAACCTAGCGATACACGAGCGAATTCATACTGAGGAAAGGCCATTCATCTGCTCTCAGTGTGGGAAGGGATTCACTCAGTCATCCACGCTGCTAAATCATCAACGAGTTCACACTGGGGAGAGGCCATTCACCTGCTCCCAGTGTGGGAAGGGATTCACTACCTCAGCCATGCTGCTGAAACACCAGCGAATTCATACTGGGGAGAGGCCATTCACCTGCTCTGTGTGTGGAAAGGGATTTATTACCTCATGCACACTGCTAAATCACCAGCGAACTCACACTGGGGAGAGGCCATTCACTTGCTCCCAGTGTGGGAAGGGATACATTACTTCATCCAGGCTGCGAAAACACCAGCAAATTCACAAGTAACTATTGTGATTGGATTTTGCAGTTAATCATATTCAGACTTAACCATGTTCATTTGGGTCTGTTTCTGCTGAATTGAAAAATAACTCCAGCTCTGTTATAGGTGTTAATATAATTGGCTTAGAAGGAGGATTTGGGGTCAGGATACTCACACAGAATATCAGGATTGGATGGAGCTGCACAATTTATCGTAACCTTAACAGCAGAGAATTTTGAACATGGAAGGAAACAGCACCATTCACATCCACAGTCACATTAGGGAGAAACCGTGTAAATGTGGAGACTGTGAGGAGAAATTCAGTTCCCCGTCAGAGGATTCTGAGTGTCCTGGTTCATGAGTCACAAAAGGCTAGTAGAAGGGTACAGCAAGTAATTGGGAAAGTTAACATAATGTTATTGTTCATTGTGAGGGGAATTGAATACAAAACAGAGCTTATGCTTCTGCTTTACAGAACACTGGCGATTTGGAATATGATTAAAGTATTTGTCTCCTTATTTAAAGAAGAATGTAAATGTGTTAGAAGCAGTTCAGAGAAGGTCTACTAGACTATACCAGAAATGGGAGGTTGTCTTATGAGGAAAGACTGAGTAGCCTGAGCTTGTATCTGCTGGAGCTTAAAAGAGTAAGAGGCAATTTGATTGAAATCTTTTTCAGTTCCTGAGGTATTTTGACAGGATCGATTTAAAGAGGATGATTTCTCATGTGAGCGAATCTAATACTTATTATTGAATACATTATTGAAAAATAAAATGTTGCTCAGTTGACACAAAGATGAGAAATAAATGTTTTCTCTTAGAGGGCAGCGAGTCTCTGGGTCTTCCTCAAAAAGCATTGGAAGCAGTGTCTTTGAATATTTTGAAGGCAGAGCTGGATAGATTCTTGATTAACAGGGGGTAAAAGGAATGTGGATTTGAGGTTACAATCAGATCAACCAGGGTCTTATTGAGTGGTGGAGCAGGCTAGAGGGGCCGAGTGGCCTTCTCCTGCTCCTAATTTGTATGTTCATATTTGTGTGGAAAGTTATCACAGTATTGCTGTTAATAAACAAAGCATAGTTATAAATGTTAAGTTATACATTGTTATGTAAAATAAATTCAGTTTGTGTTCGACATGAAGAGTGTTGAGCTTTTTTAATATCTCAAACACAATTTGGATCCTTTGAAGGTCTCTTTCCTCTGTCTCCTCCATCTTCACCTCCAGTGTGAGGAGCTCATGGAGCTTCTTTGTCATTAAGATTTAGACAATGTAATCAGCTGCCTCTACTGCTTCCCTCCCTTCCCCTAGCCCACCGAGCCAAACTCTTTCTAATGACCCCCCTTTGCTGTAGCCCTGAATTTGATCCTTTGTTTCAATTCTCTCCTATCTCTCCTTGTATCCTCTCAGAGTATATCTTTCCAGCAATCCCACCTCCTCCCTCGACCTTATTCCCACTAAACTGCTCCTCACCCAACTTCCCTATTTTCACTGATATCGTTCATGGTTCTCTCCCTTCAGGTATTCCTATGTCCTTCAGTTCTGCCATCATCACCAGCACCCTCCCCCAATGAAACCAACCCTTAACTCCCAATATCCTTGTAAACTCCCGCCCCAATCTCTAATCGTCTTTTCCCCTGTAACGTCCTTGTCACCTCCCAAATCCTGTAACTCCATGTTTCAACCCTCCAATCGGATTTCTGTCTCTGCGCCAGTGCAGACACAGCTCTCTCTCACTGTCCTGCTCATTCTGTCTGCAATCAGCCCAATTCACCGATGCCTGTAAACAACTCCCTCAGTTATTTTACTTTAAACAAGACTTTTAACCACTGGATAAGACATTCTCCCCATGTCTGCGTGGGTTTCCTCCAGATGCTCTGATTTCCTCACACTCCAAAGATGTGTGGGTTAGGTTGATTGGCTATTCTAAATTGACCTTTAGTGTCAGAGGGATTAGCAGGGTAAATGGGTTATGGGGTTAGGCCTGGGTGGGATTGTTGTTGGTGCAGGTTCCCTGGGCCGAATGGCCTCCTTCAGCACTGTAGGGATTCTATGACAGGAATCTTAGATAATCAATTGAAGGAAGCTTATTTAAAAGAAAAATACTTGTCAATATAGAATGGAAAAATATACTTAAGAAAACAGACTTTTATAATTTATGTTGGTTGATCAGGCTGAAGATGTGTAATTCCTCGTTTCCATTTTTAACAACAGTCCTGATGAGATTCTTGTTTTGTTGACTTCCAGAAACATAGAAAATAGAAGCAGGAGTAGGTCATTTGGCCCTTCAATCCTGTTCTGCAATTCAATATGATCATGACTGATCCCTTATCTCAACACCATTCTCCACTGATCCCCCCAAACTCCTTGAGGCTTTTAGAGTCTGAATATATCTCAGAAGGTAAACAGATATATTTCTAATGTTTTGGCCTCCACAGCCTTCTGTGCTGGCGAATTCCACAAGTTCACCACTCTCTGCATGAAGAAATTTCTCCTCCTCTCACTCCTAAACTTCCCCATATCATATTTCATATATTATAATCATATTTGATTTCAGGCATTATCAAGATCTTTGTTTTAGATGGTCTTTTATTTCCTAAAGATAACACAAATTTTCTCTGACTTTTTTTCCGAAATTAACCCAAATTCAAGTAGAAATATTATTGTGAAAAAGAAATCGTTTTTGACACTGAGGAACCACCTGGCTGTTAGTTGTTAGTTTCTTTTTGTTCTGACAATGTGATTATTCCCTTAAACTTTCCCTTTGGATGTTCAAATCAGCCATTCATATCAATTTATTTTGTCAATTTCAATTTGAGGAATAATCTCTTAAGATAAAAGCAAATTACTGTGGCTGCTGGAATCTGAAACAAAAACAGAAAATGCTGGGATCTCAGCAGGTCTGACAGCATCTGTGGAGAGAGAATAGAGCCAACATTTTGAGTCTAGATGACCCTCCATCAGAGCTCAATAATTACACTCAGCCTTATTGACTTTAAATGGTGATTTACATCAGAGACATAAACGTTTGCAATCAGTTTTGAGGTAACTTCCAACAGCTGAACAATGCAGTCATGTGGGATCAGGATATTGAATTCGATGATCAGCCCATTGAATTCGATGATTAGCCATGATTATAATGAATGGTGGAGCAGGTTTGAAGGGCCAAATGGCCTACTCCTGCTTCTCGCTTCTATGACAGCACATTCCACATCCGGAATTCGGCAGCATTCCGACTTCTGGGTCGCCATCACTGCGTGTCTGATAATACATTCATTGTCACCAATTAGCAGCAAGGGCGGGTTGTAGACCTTCATTTTGCTCAATGAGTGTTGGAGAGTGGGATGTCTAGTGTTGTAGACTGCAGGCAGTGACCCAGAACAAGGTCACGGCCAGCACTTTAAAAGGCTCCCTGCATGGGACAGTGTCAGCTGACTCATCAGATGATCATTCGAGTGGATTAACTCGACAGAGAAAAGATGTGGGCATTTTCCAGTCTGTCCAGTTAAGTGCATTAAATTGTTAATCTCTGCAAACCATGCCAGTTTTCAGAGGCAGTAATTTTAAAAATCAGCAATATCTTTTGGCACTGAGGAGTTGGACATTGGTTACATATTTCCAAATGTCTGTGCCATTGGAGCAGGGGGAGAGGGGAACCAGAAGGGCCAAACCAGCCTTGAGGCTGCCCTTGGTGTCCTCCTGCATGAGGCTGCCTTGGTGTCCTCCTGCATGAGGTTCATCATTGACATGGCCAGCTCATGTCAACCGCTGGCAAGACGGGGAAGCCCAGCCACTCACACAGATACAGAGAGAATGTACAAACTCCCCACAGACAGTCACCCAAGGCTGGAATTGAACCTGGGTCCCTGGCGCTGTGAGGCAGCAGTGCTAACCACTGTGCCACTGTCCAAATCTTTACAGCTGTATTTAACAAGCTCTTTTGCGAAAGGGGCGTCACAATCAAATCCAGTTATAACCCACAGGTACCAAACCCAAACCCACGAATTTTCACCCCAGTCCCAGGAGTTTGGAGACGGCTGAATAATGGCAGCCGCATACCCACAATCCACGGCGCTGGGGAAACCGCTCTATTCGCCACGCAAGCAGGCGACCCCGAATGCGCATGTCCAGGGGAGAGGGAAGGTGCGCATGTACGGAGGAGGTCCCACCCACCATTATGTCGCGTGAGACATTCACCAATGAGAATAGTTGGAGGACCGGAAGCCCTCTGGTCCTCCAGCCAATCAGAATGCTGTCTTTGTGACAATGCAGATTGAGCTTCATGCAGACAGAAACGTCCTCCTGTCTCCGACATCTGTGAGTAAAACACTTTCTTTTCAACCCCCTTTCCATTTCTTTTCTCATTCTGGGGGAAATTGGGGACTTGCAGCAACTGAAGGGAAAGGAAGTGAATCCAGGGAGGCTGCAGACTCTGGAAAGGTTGCCCCAAGTCTTTCTCTTTTAAAGACATTAACATTCTTTAGCTCCCTCAGCTTAATACATTTATTTGTCTGGCTAAAAGGATGGTCTATATTCGTAATGGTCACAATTAAAGGGGTGGATCCCCAGGAGATAGCTGATATTAAGGAGACAGTAAATTAATACAGGACAGGGATATGTCGAGTGTTGTTCTATGATGTGTATTAGATGCAGGGTAAGAATGGCGGGAGAAAGTAAAGAATTTTCTATAAAAACTAGAATTGTCTTTTCTGAATTTCTAAGTTGCACTGACAGTGATGAATTTTGGAACTCATTTTACAGAATATCAGAATTGGACTTCTCAAAACAAATACTCGTGGTGATCTGCCAGATTAACTTGATAAATCGGGACCTGAACAACATCAGCCTTTGGAATCTATAAAGAGAAATATTTCTCTGTTCTGTCTGCTTCAAGAGATTTCAACCATAAGTGTGATTGGAAAACGTGGAGACACAGACATGAGTGGGTGTTCCTGTGCACTGACTGTGGAATAAAGCTTCAACCAGTTACACAGCTTGAAAAGACATCACTAGTCACTATTCAGGTTTTTTATGTATGGACAAGGCTTCAACTGACTGTCAAACTGGGAGAGACACATGGACACCTACACCATGGAGAAACCATGGAAATGTGGAGACTGTGGTAAAGGATTCAATTTCCCATATCAGCTGGAAACTCATCGACGCAGTCACACTGGGGAGAGGCCGTTCACTTGCTTGGAGTGTGGGAAGGGATTCGCTCATTCATCCTCCCTGCAGACACACAAACGAGTTCACACAGGGGAGAGGCGATTCACCTGCCCTGAGTGTGGGAAAGGATTCACAAGTTCATCCCACCTGCAGACACACAAGCGAGTTCACACTGGGGAGAGGCCATTCACCTGCTCCGATTGTGGAAAGGGATTCAGTGATTCATCCAACCTGTTGATGCACCAGCGAGTTCACACCAGGGAGAGGCGGTTCACCTGCTCGGAGTGCGGGAAGGAATTCACTCAGTTATCCCACCTCCAGTCACACGAGCGCATTCACACCGGGGAGAGACCATTCAGCTGCTCTGAGTGTGGGAAGGCATTCAGTGATTCATCCAACCTGTTGAGGCACCAGCGAGTTCACACTGGGGAGAGGCCGTTCGCCTGCTCCGAGTGTGGGAAGGGATTTACTGATTCATCCAACCTGCTGATGCACCAGAGGGTTCATACCAGAGAGAGACCATTCCCCTGCTCAATGTGTGGGATGAGATTCAGTGATTCATTCAGTCTGCTGATGCACCAACGAGTTCACACTGGAGAGAAACCATTCACCTGCTCTACCTGTGGGAAGGGATTTAGTCGCTCATCCCATCTGTTGATGCACCAGCGAATTCACACTGGGGAGAGGCCATTCACCTGCCCCGAATGTGGGAGGGGATTCACTGATTCATCGCATCTGTTGATACACCAGCGAGTTCACACTGGGGAGAGACCGTTCACCTGCCCCGATTGTGGGAAGGGATTCCCAGATGCATCCAATCTGCAGAAACACCGACGAGTGCACACTGGGGAGAGACCATTCACTTGCTCTGATTGTGGGAAAGCATTTACTCAGTCATCCCACCTGCAGACACACCAGCGAGTTCACACTGGAGAGAGACCATTCACCTGCTCTCAGTGTGGGAAGGGATTCAGTAATTCATCCAACCTGTGGGCACACCAACGGGTTCACACTGGGAAGAAACAGTTTACCTGCTCTGTGTGCGGGAAGGTATTCACTCAGTCATCACAGCTGCTGAGACATCAGCAAGTTCACAAATGATGACAGGGGTTGGATTCTGCTGTTATTGCTGCTGTTCATCATGTCCAGGACTGAATCATTTTGGTGAAGTTTCTTTCTGTTGGACTGGCTGGTCTCTCGATGTTGATTCCAGTGGGTTGATGCACTTTGAGCCTGGGAGAGCACATTTCTACTGAAATGACCCACAAAAGCTGATGAAGGACATTTATTTTATCTTGGATAGTAAATAGTGCTTTTAATAGCACTCCAGGTAGATCTAAAATACATTTGTCTCTGTTCCATTGAGTCGACAGCACAGGGCCAGGCCAGTCGGCTCAATCAGTCTGTGTCACTATTTATACTCCACATAAGTTTCCACCCACCCCTCTTCATCTCCCCCCATCAGCATATCCTTCTATTCCTTTCTCCCTCATGTATGTATCTCGCTTCCCCTTCAATGTATTCACGCTGTTCACCTCAACCACTCGCTGTGACAGTGAGTTCCACATTCTCACCACTCGCTGTGATAGTGAGTTCCACAGTCTCACCACTCGCTGTGATGGTGAGTTCCACATTCTCACCACTCGCTGTGATGGTGAGTTCCACATTCTCACCACTCGCTGTGATGGTGAGTTCCACAGTCTCACCACTCGCTGTGATGGTGAGTTCCACATTCTCACCACTCGCTGTGATGGTGAGTTCCACATTCTCACCACTCGCTGTGATGGTGAGTTCCACATTCTCACCACTCGCTGTGGTCATGAGTTCTACAGTCTCACCACTCGCTGTGGTCATGAGTTCCACAGTCTCACCACTCGCTGTGATAGTGAGTTCCACAGTCTCACCACTCGCTGTGATAGTGAGTTCCACATTCTCACCACTCGCTGTGGTCATGAGTTCTACAGTCTCACCACTCGCTGTGGTCATGAGTTCCACAGTCTCACCACTCGCTGTGATAGTGAGTTCCACATTCTCACCACTCGCTGTGATAGTGAGTTCCACAGTCTCACCACTCGCTGTGATAGTGAGTTCCACAGTCTCACTACTCGCTGTGATAGTGAGTTCCACAGTCTCACTACTCGCTGTGATAGTGAGTTCCACAGTCTCACCACTCGCTGTGATAGTGAGTTCCACAGTCTCACCACTCACTGTGATAGTGAGTTCCACAGTCTCACCACTCGCTGTGGTCATGAGTTCTACAGTCTCATCACTCGCTGTGATAGTGAGTTCCACATTCTCACCACTCGCTGTGATGGTGAGTTCCACATTCTCACCACTCGCTGTGGTCATGAGTTCCACAGTCTCACCACTCGCTGTGATAGTGAGTTCCACAGTCTCACCACTCACTGTGATAGTGAGTTCCACATTCTCACCACTCGCTGTGATAGTGAGTTCCACAGTCTCACCACTCGCTGTGATGGTGAGTTCCACATTCTCATCACTCGCTGTGACAGTGAGTTCCACATTCTCACCACTCGCTGTGGTCATGAGTTCTACAGTCTCACCACTCGCTGTGATAGTGAGTTCCACATTCTCACCACTCGCTGTGATGGTGAGTTCCACATTCTCACCACTCGCTGTGGTCATGAGTTCTACAGTCTCACCACTCGCTGTGATAGTGAGTTCCACATTCTCACCACTCGCTGTGATGGTGAGTTCCACATTCTCACCACTCGCTGTGATGGTGAGTTCCACATTCCCACCACTCGCTGTGATGGTGAGTTCCACATTCTCACCACTCGCTGTGGTCATGAGTTCTACAGTCTCACCACTCGCTGTGATAGTGAGTTCCACAGTCTCACCACTCGCTGTGATAGTGAGTTCCACAGTCTCACCACTCGCTGTGATAGTGAGTTCCACAGTCTCACCACTCACTGTGATAGTGAGTTCCACAGTCTCACTACTCGCTGTGATAGTGAGTTCCACAGTCTCACCACTCGCTGTGATAGTGAGTTCCACAGTCTCACCACTCGCTGTGATAGTGAGTTCCACAGTCTCACCACTCACTGTGATAGTGAGTTCCACAGTCTCACCACTCGCTGTGGTCATGAGTTCTACAGTCTCACCACTCGCTGTGATAGTGAGTTCCACATTCTCACCACTCGCTGTGATGGTGAGTTCCACATTCTCACCACTCGCTGTGGTCATGAGTTCTACAGTCTCACCACTCGCTGTGATAGTGAGTTCCACATTCTCACCACTCGCTGTGATAGTGAGTTCCACATTCTCACCACTCGCTGTGATAGTGAGTTCCACAGTCTCACCACTCGCTGTGATGGTGAGTTCCACATTCTCATCACTCGCTGTGACAGTGAGTTCCACATTCTCACCACTCGCTGTGATGGTGAGTTCCACATTCTCACCACTCGCTGTGATGGTGAGTTCCACATTCTCACCACTCGCTGTGATGGTGAGTTCCACATTCTCACCACTCGCTGTGGTCATGAGTTCTACAGTTTCACCACTCGCTGTGATAGTGAGTTCCACAGTCTCACCACTCGCTGTGATAGTGAGTTCCACAGTCTCACCACTCGCTGTGATAGTGAGTTCCACAGTCTCACCACTCGCTGTGATAGTGAGTTCCACAGTCTCACTACTCGCTGTGATAGTGAGTTCCACAGTCTCACCACTCGCTGTGATAGTGAGTTCCACAGTCTCACCACTCGCTGGGTAAAGAGGTTTCTCATTAAATCCCCGTTGGATTATTGAACCCCTTCATAATCTTAAAGACTTCCATCAGATCACTTCTTCGTCTTCTCTTTGGAGAAAACCACCCCAGCATTCAAAATGTGTCAAATTTAGACTCAACCTTTAACAATGATTTTGATGCAGGGACTGAGTGTAATTATCCAACATTGTGGGGAAACAAAAAAAAATTGCATTTCTATAGCACCTCTCACAACCACAGGGTGTCAGATGAACATGTGAATCAGGAGCCTGTTCTGCCATTCAACATAATCATGGCTGATCTAATTGAAACCTCAACTCCACATTCCCACCTCCCCCTGATAACCTTTCACCACCTTGTTTCTCTATCTATCTTTGCCATTGTCCTGAAACATTATACAGTGAATGAAGTTCTGTGAATTGTAGTGACTGTTGTAATGGAGGAAATTGCAGGCCTGAGTCATCAAATTTAGTTTTAAAATTCAATCACTTTCATACCATATTCATTGCTATAAGTAACAAGGTCAAGGAAACCATTTTAAAATCGAACATGTGGCTTCTAACAGTCTGTTCACCTTCTGTCACTGGCTTTATTAGCTACAAATTGATTTTATATGTAACATATGGTTATTCAGTAATGAACCTTGAATAAGCTATCATCAGTGACTCAGTGTAATAGACAATTATATAAAGGGTAGATCTTTATTTTAAAATATTAACACTGAATAACCTGAAATGTTTCCAGAAACTGCAGAGCCGGCAGAAGTTGTTTAAAGAAAGAAATTATTTTATAATTTTGATAAGCTACAGGATATCATATTCTTCCAAAGTCCAGCTGAAGAATAAGGTTAATTGTTCAGTCTGGTCAGGATTAGTAAGGAAGAAAGCTGTTGTCTTTCGACAAACTGTCTTTTTGAACCAGTCTATCTTGTAGGAACCAAGTTTATTAACTAAAGATTACTGTATTAATTAGCTCGCAGTCAGTAACAAATAACTGGAGAAGTAGTGAGATTTAATTGAGTTACAGTTAATAAATCGATAAAGAATGTCATTTTTTTGTTTATCTATTAGTGTCACAAGTCGGCTTATAGTAAAAGGCTGAGTTTTATTTGCTGTAAAAACATATCATCTGAATTGCTGTGTATGTGAAGAATGTGCAATGATGATAAATGTACTGGTAAGAGAGACCTTCAAGCTCTGATTTGTCTCAGAATTTGAAATTGTCTGAATACCTGATTGTATAGAATCAGATAAAGGGTTAGTATGAAACTGTGCAATTGTTTTCCTGTCTAAGATAATGAGAGAAGGTGGTGTCAGTAATTGGGGATCCGGTTAAATTAATCTGGTAACCAAATTGACCAAGTGTCACGTCACAATCAGCCCAACTCTGATGTCAGGTAATGGTCACTTTGGGGATAAAAGTAGAGATTCCCAACATCTTCCCTGCCAGCCAAGTACTGAATATTCACAGGGTCGAGTTCCAGGTAAATTATTGTCAAAGAAGGAACCAGACTTCTGAGGTTGAAATCCACAAGAATTCCTGTCAAAGAAGGAGCCAGAGAGGGTTAACCTTCGACAGACTGATCACCCACATCAAGCTGTAAAAGCCAATGTTTGAAGTAAACATTTCTTGTCGAATAAACTTATTTTTAAAATTTACCCACCGTAGATTCCTGCTGTTGCCTTAATTGGTTAAAATATTCTTCGATCCAAGGTGAATTTGTTAAATGGCAAGTTGGGGGGTGGCTGAAATCAATTAAAATTCAGATATCAAGATCAGGGAACACAAATCTGAAATTAAAAACTTGCATTTAGCATCGTTCAGGACCACAGGATGTCCCAATGCACTTTCCAACCAATGAAGCAGCTTTGAAGTGTGGTCATTGTTGTAATGCAGGAAATGTGGCAGCTAATGTGTACACAGCAAGATCCCAAAAGCAGCAACATGATCACGAGCAGATGATCTGTAGTGATGTTGATTGATAAATATTGGTCAGGACTCTGGGGATAGCCCCCCCCTGCTCTTCTTCAAAATCATATCCATGGTAACATCTATGTCCTTGAAGGGGCAGATGGGGTACTTGGGTTGGCATCTCATCCTAAAGGCAGCAGCTCTAATAATGCAGCACTCCCTCAGTGCTGGCACTTTGAATGTTGGCCTCAGGTCAATGGACTGGGATTGGAAAGAACAATCTTCAGATTCGGAGTGAAGATTTGATTTATTATCATCACATGTATTAGTGTACAGTGAAAAATATTGTTTCTTGCACGCGATACAAAGCATGCCATACATAGAGAAGGAAAGGAGAGAGTGCAGAATGTAGTGCTACAGTCACAGCTAGAATGTAGAGAAAGATCAACTTAATACGAGGTAGGTCCATTCAAAAGTCTGATGGCAGCAGGGAAGTCAGTTGGTATGTGTCCTCAGACTTTTGTATCTTTTTCCCAACGGAAGAAGGTGGAAGGGAGAATGTCTGGGCTGTGTAGGGTCCGTGATTATGCTGGCTGTTTTTCCAAAGCAGCTGGAAGTGTAGACAGAGGCAATGGATGGGAGGCTGGTTTGTGAGATAGACTGGATACGTTCACCACCCTTTGCAGTTTCTTGTGGAAGCGTGTGGATCCACTGCGCTGTGGCTGATACAATAGACAATAGACAGGTTCACAAGGATGTTGCCGGGACTTGAGAAACTGAGTTACAGAGAGAGATTGATTCAGTTGGGACTTTATTCCCTGGAGCGTAGAAGATTGAGGGGAGATTTGATAGAGGTGTATAAGATTTTGATGGGTATAGATAGAGTGAAGGCAAGCAGGATTTTTCCGCTGAGGCTCGGGGAGAAAAAAACCAGAGGGCATGGGTTAAGGGTGAAAGGAGAAAAGTTTAAAGGGAATATTAGGGGGGGCTTCTTCACGCAGAGAGCGGTGGGAGTGTGGAATGAGCTGCCGGATAAAGTGGTAAATGCAGGGTCACTTTTAACATTTAAGAAAAACTTGGAACGGGTTCATGGATGAGAGGGGTGTGGAGGGATATGGTCCAAGTGCAGATCAGTGGGACTAGGCAAAAAATGGTTCGGCACAGACAAGAAGGGCCAAAAGGCCTGTTTCTGAGCTGTAATTTTCTATGGTTCTATGGTTCTAATTCAAAGTTGGAAAGGGAAAGTTATTCTTCGCCTCCAGTGCCTCAATGTCAAAATAACAACCTCATACAAAAACAGGTATTGAATGCACAAATGTTGAAGAGTTTGTTTGGAGCCACAAGTTTCAAGTTCCCATTTCAGCCTGGGGCACCTTTCTCTCTCTGTTGCTCATGTTAGTGACAGCCAGGTGACGGAGTTGAGAGCTGAATTTCGCTGAGAATAACAGGGCCTGAGCCTCAATTGGGAAGCTGCCCTGGGCGTTGCACTGATAGAGAGACAGGAAGGTGCTGGAGGACTGACTGGGAAATGGGCCTCCAGCCAATTGGGGCAGGAGACGGGGCGATTGGGGCAGATGGTGATGGAACCCCTGGGGTTCAGTCCATGTGCCCAAAGTGTGGAGTCACAGTAACAGGGTGCAGAGGAGCTGAAGAGAAACCATTTGGGCCCAGAGTATTGTGAACATCCTTTTATTCTATAGAATTGGGATTCGGGGTGTCCATTAGCCCTTTATTCTCTTTCCCCAAACTCTGAAATGATTGCCAGTGATAACCCTTATTGGTGACAGTGGTTAGATTTTATTCAGTATCAATAAGAGCTGACACAGTCTAATGTCTGAGCAGTCGTATCAAAGTGCAGCAGCATTACCATTACACTCTGGGTCGAAGCAGCATCTCCATGGAAATGCTCCCTGGTTGCCTGCCACAGTCCAAAGATGTACAGGTTAGGCAGATTGACCAATGCTAAATTGCCCCATAGATGTCCCAAGATGTTATGGTTCGGGGAATTAGTGGGGTAAATGCGTGGGGTAATGGGGCTAGCGTGGGAGGGGTGTGTCTGGGGAAGATGCTCTGACAGAGAGTCGGTGCAGACTCGATGGGCCAAATGGCCTCCTTCTGCACTGTTGGGATTCTATGATTACCATAATTACCACAATCAGTTCCAGACAGGAAACTTAAACCTGCTGTTTCACTCTCACTCAGGAACAGATCCCAGTTTTACACCAATCTCTGATTTGACGGCATGTTTCCAGCATTCACTGTTGTTCTTCCTGACTCTAAACACAGTTGTAAAGGAGCCTCTGTTCCGTGCCGAGGAGCTCTGAACCATGGAAGAGCAGCTGGGACACATTTCTTACACACCTCAGGTTTAATCCACACATTTAGTCCTCAATGTGATCAACAGCAGCAATACAGAGAACTCCAACCTCTGCACTCACTTGTGAATTTGCTGGTGTGTCAGCAGGTTAGAAGATTGAGTGAATCCCTTCCCACACATGGAGCAGGTGAATGGTCTCTCCACAGTGTGAGTGCGCTGGTGTTTCAATAGATGAGATGAATAAGTAAATCTCTTCCCACACTCCGAGCAGGCGAATGGCCGCTCTCCGCTGTGAACTCGCCGGTGTGTCAGCAGTGCGGCTGATCGAGTGAATCCCTTCCCACACTCAGAGCAGGTGAACGGCCTCTCTCCAGTGTGAGTGCGTCGATGTCTCAGCAGATTATCACTGTTTTTAAAGCTCTCCTCACAGTCAGGACATTTGAAAGTTCTTGCATCAGAGTGAGTGCGCTGGTGTCTCAGCAGGTTGGATGAATTAATGAACCCCTTCCCACACATGGAGCAGGTGAACGGCCTCTCCCCAGTGTGAGTGCGCTGATGTACAGTGAATTCAGATGATTTCCTGAACCCAGTCCCGCAGTGAAAGCACCTGAATGGCCTCTGGTCAGTGTGAACACGTTGATGGGACATCAGGTCCCCAGAACTTTTATAGCCCTTCCCGCAGTCTGGGCATTTAAAAGGTCTCAGGTCAGTGTGAACTCGCTGGTGTTGCAGCAGGTTGGATGACTCTCTGAATCCCTTCCCACACATGGAGCAGGTGAATGGCCTCTCCCCAGTGTGAGTGCGCTGATGGATTTCCAGCTGGGATGGCCAGTCAAGTGGATAGAGCTGTGAAGAAGGCCTATAGTGTGTTAGCTTTTATTAACAGGGGGTTGGAGTTTAAGAGCCGTGGGGTTATGCTGCAACTGTACAGGACCTCGGTGAGACCACATTTGGAATATTGTGTGCAGTTCTGGTCACCTCACTATAAGAAGGATGTGGAAGCGCTGGAAAGAGTGCAGAGGAGATTTACCAGGATGCTGCCTGGTTTGGAGGGTAGGTCATATGAGGAAAGGTTGAGGGAGCTAGGGCTGTTCTCTCTGGAGCGGAGGAGGCTGAGGGGAGACTTAATAGAGGTGTATAAAATGATGAAGGGGATAGATAGAGTGAACGTTCAAAGACTATTTCCTCGGGTGGATAGAGCTATTACAAGGGGGCATAACTATAGGGTTCGTGGTGGGAGATACAGGACGGATATCAGAGGTAGGTTCTTCATGCAGAGAGTGGTTGGGGTGTGGAATGGACTGCCTGCAGTGATAGTGGAGTCAGACACTTTAGAAACATTTAAGAAGTTATTGGATAGGCACATGGAGCACACCAGGATGATAGGGAGTGGGACAGCTTGATCTTGGTTCCAGATAAAGCTCGGCACAACATCGTGGGCCGAAGGGCCTGTTCTGTGCTGTACTGTTCTATGTTCCTCACATTTCCATGGTTTCTCCATGGTGCCAGTATCCTTGTGTCTCTCCAGGTTGATGATCAGTTGACTACACACACTGCACATGTACGGTTCCTCCCTGCTGTGAATGGTGTGATGTTTTTTCAGGCTGTGTAACTGGTTCAAGCTCTTTTCACAGTCAGTTCACTGGAACGCTGTCACTCGGGTGTGTGTGTCTCGCTGCTTTTCCAGTCACACTGATGTTTGAAATCTTTTCCCACAGACAGAACAAACAAACATTTCTCCTTCCACATTGATATTCAGGTCCTGATGAATCGAATGACTGTCAGATCTCAATGTGATGTTTGATTTAAGTTTCCCACCTGTCAATCCTCCCATCCTAATCCCCTGTAAAAGGAGTTTACAGAAGTTATCAGTGTAAATACAGGATAGAAATTCAGAACAGACAATTCTAGTTCGGATGGAACATTCTTTCCTTTCTTATTCCCTCCAATCATATGGTCCAAACGAACTGAAAGACTAAAATCAACAACCAAGCATCAACAAAACCAAAGGGAACCTTCCTCACTGAACCAGAAAGTTCTGACCAGTGTGACTGATCCTTTTATGTGACTCGGGCACTAGGACCCAGTTAAAAACAGAAATCCTGAATCCCGTCCACTCTCTGTTGTGTGACAATGGGCGTCACCAAGACGTCAGCGCATGCGCTCTGCCCTCCGCTGAACTAAGATGGCGGCTGGTAACCGGGGTCTTCGCCCCAGGAGGACAAACCGGAGCTGCAAACGCGGAACCTGCAGGTCCGTATTCGCGGTTTGAGGCTTTCAGCAGGTATTTAGAAACCCTCCCCGTTCACCCGCCGACTCCATCGGCCCTGCGCGTTTCCACACCTTCACCGGCTGCGGATCAGACAAAAGGATCCTCTCTCCCCTTCGCCATCACTGACATCGCGCATGCTCCCGACCATGTTCGGTACTGCGCCTGCGCACTGTTCCCCTATGGTGTGGATAGGGGATAAAGAACAAAGAACAGTACAGCACAGGAACAGGCCCTTCAGCCCACAAGCCTGCGCCCATCACGTTGTCCTATCTAAACCAACCGCTTATATCCCTCTATACACCGTCTGTTCATGTTTCTATCCAGATAAGTTTTAAATGTTGCTAATGTATCTGCCTCGACCACCTCACTTGGCAGTGCATTCCAGGCCCCACCACCCACTGTGTAAAAAAAACGTCCCCCCCGTGTCTCCACTGAACTTTTCCCCCCCCTTACTTTGAATTGTGCCCCCTTGTGATTGTCATTTCTGTCCAGGAAGAAAGCTTCCAACTGTTACCTTACCTACGCCCCTCATAATTTTATAAACTTCTATCAGGTTGTCCCATGGTCTCCATCTTTCCAGTTTATTCAATCTTTCCTCATAGCTAATACCCTCCATACCATGCAACATCCTGGTAAACATTTTCTGTACTCCCTCCAAAGCCACCACGTCCTTCTGGTAGAATGCCGACCAGAATTGGACACAGTATTCCAAATGTGACCTAACCAATATTTGATATGACTGTAACATAATTTGCCAACTTTTATACTCAACATTCACCACCGTGGGGGATGTTGGTTAAAATCACCACCTTTGAAAGTCCCAAATAGTTAAGTCACTGTTTTTGCTTTGATGTGAACATTAAGGTGGCACGGTGGTTAGCACTGCTGCCTCACAGCGCCAGGGACACTGGATTCGATTCCCAGCCTTGTGGAGTCTGTGTGGAGTTTGCACGTTCTCTTCGTATCTGCGTGAGTTCCCTCTGGGTGCTCTGGTTTCCTCCCACAGTCCGAAAGACGTGCTGGTTAGGTACATTGGCCATGCTGAATTCTCCCTCAGTGAACCCGAACAGGCGCCGGAGTGTGGCGACTATGGGGTTTTCACAGTAACTTCATTGCAATGTGAATGTAAGCCTACTTATGATGCTAATAAATAAATAGACTGTGTCCTTTCACTAACAAGACCAGCAGCAAACATTCCCCATCCTCGGGTACCTGTGGGCAAGATGATGTTTGACCTTCTTGAACCGTTGCAGTCCATGTGGTGAAGGTGCTCCCACAATGCATTAGGTAAGAGTTACAGGTTATTCACCCAGTGATGATGAAGGAACAATGATACATGTCAATAATAACAATCTGTATTTATGTGTCTTCCATGTCATAGACTTTCCCAGGGCATTTCAAAGAAGTGTTTTTCACACTAAATGCCTTTGCAGGTCAGTGAGCTCGGGGGTGATGATGAACAAGACTTGATGTGAGTAAGCACATGGCCAGCAGAGATTTGGATGACTTCAAGACTTCAGGGAGATTGAATGTAGGAGGCCGGGAATGCATTCGGATAGTTAAGTCTGGAGTTATTGAAGGAATGGACGAGAGTTCCAGCTGCAGACAAACAGAATCAAGCGTAGGTTAGAGGGATTAGCGGGTAAAATATGTAGGGATATGGTGATAGGGCCTGGGTGGGATTGTGGTCGGTGCAGACTCGATGAGCCGAATGGCCTCTTTCTGCACTGTAGGATTTCTATGTTTCTAAGGACAGAGTAAGAGTTTTAACAACACCAGGTTAAAGTCCAATAGGTTTATTTGGTAGCAAATACCATTAGCTTTCGGAGCGCTTCTCCTTCGTCAGATGGAGTGGAAATGTGCTCTCAAACAGGGCACAGAAACACACAAATCAAGTTACAGAATACTGATTAGAATGCGAATCCCGACAGCCAGCCAGATCTTAAAGATACAGACAATGTGGGTGGAGGGAGCATTAAGCACAGGTTAAAGAGATGTGTATTGTCTCCAGACAGAACGGCCTGCAAGTCCAGGAGGCAAGCTGTGGGGGTTACTGATAATGTGACGTAAATCCAACATCCCGGTTTAGGCCATCCTCATGTGTGCGGAACTTGGCTATCAGTTTCTGCTCAGCGACTCTGCGTTGTGGTGTGTCGTGAAGGCCGTCTTGGAGAACGCTTACCTGAAGATCAGAGGCTGAATGCCCGTGACTGCTGAAATGCTCCCCCACAGGAAGAGAACAGTCTTGCCTGGTGATTGTCGAGCGGTGTCATTGATGAAGACGAACATCTCGCCAAGGCCATCCCCACACACCCACTTCTTGTCTTCAAACAACTGCGCAACCTCAAACAGACCATTGTCCGCAGCAAACTACCCAGCCTTCAGGAGAACAGTGACCACGACACCACACAACCCTGCCACAGCAACCTCTGCAAGACGTGCCGGATCATCGACGCGGATGCCATCATCTCACGTGAGAACACCGCCTACTAGGTACACGGTACCTACTCTTGCAACTCGGCCAACGTTGTCTACCTGATACGCTGCAGGAAAGGATGTCCCGAAGCATGGTACATTGGGGAAACCATGCAGATGCTACGACAACGGATGAATGAACACCGCTCGACAATCACCAGGCAAGACTGTTCTCTTCCTGTGGGGGAGCACTTCAGCAGTCGTGGGCATTCAGCCTTGGATCTTCAGGTAAGCGTTCTCCAAGGCGGCCTTCACGACACACGACATAAGAACATAAGAAATAGGAGCAGGAGTAGGCCATCTAGCCCCTCGAGCCTGCCCCGCCATTCAATAAGATCATGGCTGATCTGACGTGGATCAGTACCACTTACCCGCCTGATCCCCATAACCCTTAATTCCCTTACCGATCAGGAATCCATCCATCCGCGCTTTAAACATATTCAGCGAGGTAGCCTCCACCACCTCAGTGGACAGAGAATTCCAGAGATTCACCACCCTCTGGGAGAAGAAGTTCCTCCTCAACTCTGTCTTAAACCGACCCCCCTTTATTTTGAGGCTGTGTCCTCTAGTTTTAACTTCCTTACTAAGTGGAAAGAATCTCTCCGCCTCCACCCTATCCAGCCCCCGCATTATCTTATAAGTCTCCATAAGATCCCCCCTCATCCTTCTAAACTCCAACGAGTACAAACCCAATCTCCTCAGCCTCTCCTCATAATCCAAACCCCTCATCTCCGGTATCAACCTGGTGAACCTTCTCTGCACTCCCTCCAATGCCAATATATCCTTCCTCATATAAGGGGACCAATACTGCACACAGTATTCCAGCTGCGGCCTCACCAATGCCCTGTACAGGTGCATCAAGACATCCCTGCTTTTATATTCTATCCCCTTCGCAATATAGGCCAACATCCCATTTGCCTTCTTGATCACCTGTTGTACCTGCAGACTGGGCTTTTGCGTCTCATGCACAAGGACCCCCAGGTCCCTTTGCACGGTAGCATGTTTTAATTTGTTTCCATTGAGATAGTAATCCCATTTGTTATTATTTCCTCCAAAGTGTATAACCTCGCATTTCTCAACGTTATACTCCATTTGCCATATCCTCGCCCACTCACTCAGCCTGTCCAAATCTCTCTGCAGATCTTCTCCGTCCTCCACACGATTCACTTTTCCACTTATCTTTGTGTCGTCTGCAAACTTCGTTACCCTACACTCCGTCCCCTCCTCCAGATCATCTATATAAATGGTAAACAGTTGCGGCCCGAGTACCGATCCCTGCGGCACGCCACTAGTTACCTTCCTCCAACCGGAAAAACACCCATTTATTCCGACTCTTTGCTTCCTGTCGGATAGCCAGTCCCCAATCCACTTTAACACATTACCCCCAACTCCGTGTGCCCTAATCTTCTTCAGCAGCCTTTTATGGGGCACCTTATCAAACGCCTTTTGGAAATCCAAAAACACCGCATCCACCGGTTCTCCTCCATCAACCGCCCTAGTCACATCTTCATAAAAATCCAACATGTTCGTCAAGCACGACTTTCCCCTCATGAATCCATGACAGCGCAGAATCGCTGAGCAGAAACTGATAGCCAAGTTCCGCACACATGAGGACGGCCTAAACCGGGACGTTGGATTTATGTCACATTATCAGTAACCCCCACAGCTTGCCTCCTGGACTTGCAGGCTGTCCTGTCTGGAGACAATACACATCTCTTTAACCTGTGCTTAATGCTCCCTCCACCCACATTGTCTGTATCTTTAAGATCTGGCTGGTTGTAGGGATTCGCATTCTAATCAGTATTCTGTAACTTGTTTTTTGTGTCTCTGTGCCCTGTTTGAGAGCACATTTCCACTCCATCTGACGAAGGAGCAGCGCTCCGAAAGCTAATGGTATTTGCTACCAAATAAACCTGTTGGACTTTAACCTGGTGTTGTGAGACTTCTTACTGTGTTCACCCCAGTCCAACGCCGGCAACTACACATCATGTCTAAGGACAGAGTCAGGTGATGTTACTCAGGTCAGGTACACAGGTCACTGAAAGTCAGGTACACAGGTCTCTGAAAGTGGCAATGGAGGTGGAGAAACTAGTCAAGAAGGCATATGACATGCTTGCCTTCATCGGCCGGGGCATTGAGTTTAAAAATTGGCAACTCATGTTGATGCTTTATAGAACCTTAGTTAGGCCGCACTTGGAATATAGTGTTCAATTCTGATCGCCACATTACCAGAAGGATGTGGAGGCTTTGGAGAGGGTACAGAAAAGATTTACCAGGATGTTGCCTGGTATGGAGGGCATTAGCTATGAGGAGAGGTTGGAGAAACTTGGTTTGTTCTCACTGGAGCGAAGGAGGTTGAGGGGAGACCTGATAGAAGTCCACAAGATTATGAGAAGCATGGACAGAGTGGATAGTCAGAAGCTTTTTCCCAGGATGGAAGAGTCAATTACTGGGGGGCATAGGTTTAAGGTGCGAGGGGCGAGGTTTAAGGGAGATGTACGAGGCAGACTTTTTACACAGAGAGTAGTGGGTGCCTGGAACTCGTTGCCAGGGGAGGTAGTGGAAGCGGTAGTGACTTTTAAGGGGCATCTTGACAAGTACATGAATAGGATGGGAATAGAGGGATATGGTCCCCAGAAGGGTAGGGGGTTTTAGTTCAGTCGGGCAGCATGGTTGGTGCAGGCTTGGAGGGCCGAAGGGCCTGTCCCTGTGTTGTAATGTTCTTTGTTCTTTGATCTTTGTACTGAGATGGAAATTGGCAGTCTTGGTGATTATTCAGATATGAGGTCAGGAGCTCAGTTTAGAGTGAAAGCTGTTATTGAGGCTGGGAACAGTCCGGTTCAGTCTCAGACAGTTGTCAGGGAAAAGGATGGAGTCAGTAGTTTGGGAGTGGAGTTTGTAGCGGGGACTGAAGAGAAACAATGGTTTTCTTCTTCCCAGTAGTTAAATGGAGCACATTGCTGTTCATTCAGTACTGGATATCGGACAGGGCAGGACAGTGTGCGAGTTGGAGGGGAATTTGGAGATTATGCTGTTCGCATACACCTGGTCCTCCTTGGTGTGGAAGTTGAAGGTTTGGAGAATTTTGTCAAAGTTTTAGAATTCAAAGTAGAAAATCACCTCCTTTGTTCCTGCCTCTTTCACCTCTCTCCCCTCCCATAGAGGCCAGAGTCTTGTGTAGGCCCAGACTGGGTGGTAAGTTCCCTTCCCTAAAGGACATTAGTGAACCAGTTGGGTTTTTGTGACAATCCAGGAGCTTCCATGGTCACTTTTTCCTCGTGTCGACCCCACAGATTACCAGATTCATTCAGCTCAATTTCATAACCTGCCTTTGTGTTTTTGTGGGCACTCTCTCACTCCCTTTTCTCTGTTTTAAATTAATTTCATGAGGTATTGAAAGAGGAGGATATGTAGTCAGGAAACTCAAACCAAACATTCACATCAGATGGAGTTGTCCAAATTATGGGATTTTGAACATTGAAGGAAAAAGCACTGTTCACAGTGGGGAAAAACCGTACACATGTTCTATGTGTGGATGAGGCTTCAACCAATCATCTAACCTGTCGAGACACTATCACACCGGGGAAAACTGTGGAAACATGAGGACTGTGAGAAGGCCTTCAGTTACCGTCTAAACTGGAAACTCAGCAACGCAGTCACACAAGGGAGAGGCTGTGAACTGGCTCTGAGTGTGGGTTGTGATTCAATAAGTCAAACAACCTGTTGAAACACCAGCAGCTTCACCTGGGGGAGAGGCCATTCACCTGCTCTGTATGTGGGAAACAATTCACTCAGTCATCATTACCCATGACACAACAGCGAGTTCACACTGACGAGAGACCTTTTAAATGCCCAGACTGTGGGAAGTGCTATAAAAGTTCCCAGGAACTGACATCCCATCAATATGTTCACACTGAAGAGAGGCTGGAATTAGGGGAGAGCATCGATGATGGAGAATTGTGTGACTGAAGGATATTACAGAGAGAGGAGTGGTCGCAGTCATGGAGAAATTTGGAAACAAGAACGGGAGTTTTAAAATGTTAGTGGTTCTTAAACAGGAACCTTTATAGGTCAGTGAGCACAGGGGTGATGGGTGAACAAGTCTTGAATAATTACACAGACAGCAGAGTTTTGGATGACCTCAGGATTGCAGGGAGGCTGAATGCGGGAGGCCAGCAAAGAGTGCTCTGGGATAGTTAAGTCCAGAGGTAACAAAGGAATGGATGAGAGTTTCTGAACAAGATGATTTGAGACTCGGGCGATGTTACTGAGGTGGAAATAGACATTCTGGGTGATGGTGAGGATATGTGGCTGGAAGCTCAGTTTGGGATGAGCCAGGACACTGAGGTTGTGAGAAGTCTGGTTCAGCCTCAGACAGTTGCCAGGGAGAGAGAGTGGAGTCTGTTGTGAGGACTGAAGACAACGGCTTTGTTCTTAATATTCAATTGGAGGAAGTTTCTGTTCATCCAGTACTGGATGTCAGACACGTCAGGATGGTGTGTGAGTTGAAAAGGAACTTGGAGATGATGGTGTTCCCATACGCCTGCTTCATTGCTCCATCGAGGTGGTGGAGGTTGTGGGAGTTTGAAATATTTGAAATTCCTTTTTTCCTGTGCTGCCCAATTCTGTCTCACCCTCTCCTACTTCTGTCTCTCTGCCTCTTCCCCCTCGATCTCTTCTCCCAGATTGTCCAGAGTCTTGTGTCGCCCCTGACCAGGGAGCAGGTTTCCTTCCCTGAAGGACATTAGTGAATCAGGTGGGTTTTTTTAAAGTTAAAAATTTATTAGTCACAAGTAGGCTTACATTAACACATCAATGAAGTTGCTGTGAAATTCCCCTAGTTGCCACAATCCAGCACCTGTTCGGGTCAATGCAACTAAGCAGCATGTCTTTCGGACTGTGGGAGGAAACCAGAGCACCCGGAGGAAACCCACGCAGACACAGGGAGAGCGTACAAACTCCACACAGACAGTGACCCAAGCTGGGAATCAAACACGGGTCCCTGGCGCTGTGAGGCAGCAGAGCTGATCACTGTGCCCCCGTGCCGCCCAATGACAATCCGGCAGTTTCCATGGTAACTTTTTCCCAGTGCCGGCCCCACAAATGACCAGATTCATTCAGCTCAATTTCACAACCTGCCTTTGTGTTTCTGTGGGTTCGCGCTCACTGCCTTTTTTCCATTTAAATCAGTTTCACAGGGTTTTAGAAGAGGAGGATTTTCAGTCGGGAAACACAAAGCGAACATCACATCAGGATCTGATGGAGTCGCCCAATTTATTGTGACCATTGTATCATGATTGGATTTTGAACATGGAAGAAAAAAGCATCGATTGCAGTGGGGAGAATCTGTACGCGTGTTCTGTGTATGAATCATCTGACCCCACGAACCACAAGTGCCGTCACACTGAAGAGAAGCCGTTGAAATGTGGGGACTGCGAGGAAGGATTCTATTCCCCATCTGAACTGGAAATTCACCAGCGAGTTCATGCTGGGGAGAGGCCGTTCACCTGCTCTGTGTGTGGGAAAGGATTCACTCAGTCGTTCAACCTGCTGAGACACCGGCAAGTTCACACTGGAGAGAGACCATTCACCTGCTCCAAATGTGGGAAGGGATTCACTCAGTCATCCAATCTGCTGGTACACCAGAGAGTTCACACCGGGGAGAGGCCATTCACCTGCTCCCAGTGTGGGAAGGGATTCATTCACACAAGCAACCTGCTATCACACTGACAAGAGACCTTTTAAATGTCCAGCATGTGGGAAGTGCTTTAAAAGTTCCCGGGAACTGACACGCCATCAGCAAGTTCACACTGAGGAACGACCTTTTTACTGTTCAGAATGTGGAAAGGGCTATAAAAGCTCCTGGGAACTGACGTACCACCAACGCGTTCACACTGAGGAGAGACCGTTCAGGTGCTCTCACTGCGGGACTGGGTTCAGGCAATCATCTCAACTCACTGTACACCAGCGAATTCACACTGGGAAAAGGCCATTCACCTGCACGGAGTGTGGGAAGGGATTTAGTCGGTCATCCCAACTCATGGTGCACCAGCGGGTTCACTCTGGAGAGAGACCTTTCAAGTGCCCAGACTGTGGGAATTACTATAAAAGTTCTGGAGAACTGAAATCCCATCAGCATGTTCACACTGACAAGAGACCGTTCAGGTGCTCTCACTGTGCAATTGGATTCAGGCAATCATCCCATCTCACTGAACACCAGCGAATTCACACTGGGGAGAGACCGTTCACCTGCTCCAATTGTGGGAAGGGATTCACTCAGTCCTCCCAACTCATGGCTCACCAGCGGGTTCACACTGAGGAGAGACCTTTCAAATGCCCAGACTGTGGGAAGTGCTACAAACGATCTGGAGATCTGAGGTCCCACCAACGTGTTCACACTGACGAGAGGCCATTCATGTGCTCTCAATGTGGGACTGGGTTCAGTCGATCGTCGATACTAATTGAACACCAGCGAGTTCACACTGGGGAGAAACCATTCACCTGCTCCAAGTGTGGGAAGGGATTTACTCGGAAATCCAACCTGCTGACGCATCAGCGAATTCATAAGTGAAGGCAGGAGTTAAAGTTTGCTGTTAATCACACCCAGAACAACATTCATTGGGGTTCCATTCTGCTGGTGTTCATAAACTGCAGCTCGGAAATAGGTGTTACTGTTCTGGATAAAATTAAACTAAATCCGTTTTGTGTGAAACAAAATGTGGCAAATGTTTTTAATATTTCTTCACACAAGTTAGTTGCTTTTGAAGTGAGCTTCCTCTGGCTAAGGGACCAAGATTTACTCTGGCTACTTGTTTCCTTTTTTTACAAAGCTTGGATAGACTTCACCAAGTCTGCACCTGTGAGCTCTGACTGTGGTCAGATACATCACACTCTCATACCAAGTGGCAGACACCACCAAATACATCTTCTGTGGATTTCTCATTGAATTTCCCCCAGATGATGATCACATTGTGAGCCAACTGGTTTCATTGGAACTGCAGCTTCCAAACAAATGTTTGCAAACTCAACACTCGAAAAGACATGCCTTGGATTGCCACGTGCAATCAAGCTTCCACACAATCATTCAGCCATGCTAACGGAAGATCACTGCTTCACAGGCTGTATTAAGATATCATCAACCTTAGGATTGCTTCAGATATCTGGCTTCTCCCGAGTCAACTTCACCAAGTCTGCACCTGTCAGCTCTGACTTTAACTGGGAGCCTTTCTCTTTGTCTTTAACTTCAGGGAACAGTAAGTACATTGCTCAGTTTCCAGTTCCTTTTGTCTCTTTGACTTCAGTCTTCCTGGGACTTTTCTGTTAATTCCCTGGTTTTTATAATCACTGCTCCCTGTTCTTTTGGGATTCCTATTCCCAGTTTCAAGTCACAATGGCGCTGCTGTTACCCACCATGCCGTGCGGATATGAATATGCCCTATTCATGCTACAAGAGAGCAGTGAACATGCGCAGAACTGGATTCGATCAGAAGCATGCGCAGTGTCATTTTGCGGGGCCATCAAACAATCCCAGGAAACATACAGCACGGGGTTAGATACTGATTAAATCCCTTTCTACACTGACTCCATCAAAACTGCCAGGGCACGTACAGCATGGGGTTAGATACAGAATAAAGCTCCTTTTACACTGTCCCCATCAAACATTCCCAGGACAGCATGGAGTAAGATACAGAGAAAAGTTCCCTCTACACTGTTTCCATCAAACACTCACAGGACAGGTACAGCATGGGGTTAGATACAGAGTAAAGCTCCCGCTACACTGTCCCCATGAAACACTCCCAGATAGGTACAGCACGGGGTTGCAGAATAAAGCTCCCGTTGTACTGTCCCCATCAAACACTCCCAGGACAGATACAGCACAAGGTTAGATACAGAGTAAAGCTCCCCTTACACTCTCTTCCCCAAATATCCCCAGGAAATATACAGCACGGAGTTAGATACAGAATAAATCCTCTTCTATACATATATGACCCCATCAAACACTCCCAAGGCCATTGTTACTAATACCATCCCTGAATACCAAGGCTCAAAGAGACACTCTGGAAGTTATCAAGAGCTGGAACTGTTAAGGTTTGGTTTTGGGAGTCACAGGTTATCCACAAAGTGAGGTGGGGGATAAGGGAGATTACGCTGACATAATTTTAAAGTAGTTTATGAAGAGGCAGCCGTTTAAATATCATGTATGAACAAAATAGATCAGCAGAAACATACGAGCTGTGAAAGGAGAGCAAAGAACATTACAGCACAGGAACAGGCCTTTGGCCCACTTAGCCTATGCTGACACATGATGCCTTCCTGAACTAAAGACCCTTTGCCTCTATGTGGTCCATACCCTTCTATTCCCTGCCTATTCATGAATCTGTCAAGATGCCTATTAAACATTCTGCGTCTACCACCTCCTCTGGTAGCGCATTCCAGGCATTTACATCCTCTGTGTGAAACACTTGCCTCTCACATCTCCTTTAAACTTTCCCCCCTTTACCTTAAACCTATGTCCCCTGGTAACTGACATTTCTACTCTGGTTTCCTGATCCGACAGGATGAGTGATTGTTTCTGTTGTTGATGGTTGGCAGAGCCAGCTCCTTCTGAATTGAAGTGTTAGGAAATTCTTCCCAGGTTGTCTCCTGCCTGACAGAGGCCACGCAGTGTGGATCACTTAAAAAAAAATTCCAGAGTATTTTTTTCCCTCTCAGGAGCCTGTTTTTAACTTTTTCAAAGATGGTCATTTTGTGTGGAGATTGGCACTCCGCACAACACTCTCTGATTTTCCTTATCCTCAGGAGTGCCGTTAATTCTAAATTATTAGCAAATAAATACATACCATTAAAGTGACAGATCATGCTTGGACTTTAAAAATTCACCAGCTCTCCCTTCACCTGTATCTATCTTGAGGATAATTCTCATTCAGGAATATTTATTCCTAGTCTCCAGTTGTCCAAACTCAATTCCTTTATTTCAATTTTACTCCTGTTGACCAGAACCAATGATTTTAGTTCCGTCCTGGGTGTTTTAAAGTCAGTTTCTCTGTGGAGTAAGTGTCAACACATTGATGATTTTTAAAAAAAATTACTTTTCACGTTAACAATTTCTTTTTTTTTTATTCATGTGATGTGGCTCGGCCAGCATTTATTGTCCATCCTTAGATGCCGTTTAGAAGGTAATAGTGAGCTACCTTGTTGAATTGCTGCAGTCCCTGAGGTGTAGGTACCCCCACAGTGCTGTTAGGGAGGGAATTGCAGGATTTTGACCCAGCGACAGTGAAGGAATAGTGATATATTTCCAAGTCAGGATGGTGAGTGACTTGGAGGGGAACTTCTAGGTGGTGGTGTTCTCATGTTTCTGCTGCTCTTGTCCTTCTAAATGGTAGTGGGTTGGAAGGTGCTGCCTAAGGAACCTTGATGAGTTACTGCAGTGCATCTTACGGATGGTACACACTGCTACCACTGTTCATCGATGGTGAAGGGGGTGAATGTTTGTGGATGGGATGCCAGCGGGGCTGCTTTGTCCTGGATGGTGTCCAGCTTATAATTTATTTAAGGCGAGTGACAATCAACCCAATCCATCAGAGCTTGTCAATTGTTCATTCAATTGTTTTAGTTTGAACAAGACTTAACCACTGGGTAAGACAAGAATCTCAGATGGTAAATTGAAATAAATTTATTTAAAAGGCAAATACTTATCAATACAGAAGGAAAAAGATACATTTATCAATACAGAACAGACTTTTACCATTTCTCTTGGTTGATCAGACTGTAAAAGCATAATTCCTTGTGTACCCCTTGATTGACAACAATTCTGATGAGAATCGTGCTTTGGGGCTTCCAGTCCTTGGCCAGCAACTCGAGGGATTTAAAAATTCGAATCCTCAAGATTTAAATCCTTCAATGGCTCTTACCTCAACTCGAATAAACTGGGTAGAATGCAATGGTTGGTTGATTTCATTATTGAATCGATTCAAGTGATTTTGAATGATTTGGTTAACTGTCTCAGATAGAGATAGAATGGGACTGTTCAGTGCATCCCTCCTATCTGATCCTGGGCAAGCCTTCTATTCATTGTGTAACCTTTCGGCTCCAAATCAGTTTAACCCAGGCCGCAAAGGACTCGTTGTTAATCATCTCATCAGATCACACATTCCTTCTTACAGAAATTGTGGTATGCAATTTAAAACTGGCTTACAGAATTATAAGAATATACCAGGCTTTTAATATAACTATTAATATTGTGGTTACAGGGATAGGGCTATGGGGATAGGGCACAGGTGGGATTGTTGTCAGTGCAACCTCGATGGGCTGAATGGCCTCCTGCATGTAGGGCTTCTATGATTCTATTCTATGAAGTAAGCTAACAAGATCAATGAAGCCATTTTGAAACTAACATTTAACTGAAAAACTATTAATAGATCATTAAGTTTTCAATGATAATTAATTGAGGCTCACTTTTTTTTGATAATTTGTTTCTGACTGGTGACTAATTAATACAGTTCACTGATTAATACAAATGGTTAATCACTGGACACTAAATGTCTTTTTCAGGATCACTGAATTCCTACAGGGCAGAAGGAGGCCATCTGGCCCATCGAGCCTGCGCTGACAACAATCACACCTGAGCCCTATCCCTGTAACTCCACATATTTACTCTGCTAATCCCCCTGACACTAAGGGGCAATTTAGCATAGCCAATCAACCTAACCCGCACATCTTTGGATTGTGGGAGGAAACCGCAAACCCACACAGACACGGGGAGAATGTGCAAACTCTACACAGTCACCCAAGGCCAGAATCGAACATGGATCCCTGGCGCTATGAGGCAGCAATGATAACCACTGTGCCACCGTACCACCCCAAAAGTAAAGTTTACTTAAGTAAACATAAAATGTAACTGGTCTGAATATGAATAATTTCTTCTGAAACTTACTACCTAGTCACACTAGATGTCTGTAAGGATCTTTGCTTGTCTTCCCATGCATTCTTCAACATCTTTGGCAGTGGCCAGTTTATCAAATGCAATTCTCTGTGAAAGTTCATGCACAAGGATATAAACATCCCCAAGAGAGCCATCATTTTATTAGTCGCATCTAGACTTTCCCTTTACTAAAATATACATCAATACCTCATTGCCATATTCCATTGAACAGCACCCACATTGGGTTATTTCAATTCCCAATCAGTGGTGTGTTATTTTCCCGTCACTCTATTTCTCACCCTCAATCACTTGCTCTCATTTGAACATCCCATTAGTTACCATCCCATCTCATTCATGTGGCCTGGAGAAACTTTTCTGTCCAACTCTCGTAATATCTTTAAAACAGGAATCAAACATGCCAATTTGATTCCAGGTGGCAACACAATTTGTTTGTTATTTTAGATAGTTTTATATAAAAGTCACCCACTTTTTTTGTAAATTTCAATATTAGCTCAAATTCAACTCATAGAATCATAGAAACCCTACAGCACAGAAAGAGGCCATTCGGCCCATCGAGTCTGCACCGACCACAATCCCACCCAGGCCCTGCTCCCATATCCCTACATATTTTACCCGCTAATCCCTCTAATCTACGCATTCCAGGACACGAAGGGGCAATTTTAGCATGGCCAATCAACCTAACCCGCACATCTTTGGACTCCCAGTGTTATGACAGGTTTCCTTAATCTGCAATTTATTTCCCCAATGGAAACCTTTTTTTCCAATATCCAAGCTTGTTTGTTGCCAGTTTGTGTTTTGAAAATTTGACAATCCCCCAAACTTCAGTGAAATCTCCCTTTGGATGTGTGAAATAGCAACTTGTTTTTATTTATTGGTGGGACACGGGTGTCGCTGGATGGCCAGCATTTATTGTCCATCCCTAGTTGCCCGAGAGCAGTTGCTGTGGCTCTGGAGTCACATGTAGGCCAGACCAGGTAATGATGGCAGATTTCCTTCCCTAAAGGACATTAGTGAACCACATGGGTTTTTCTGACAATCGACAATGGTTTCACAATCATCAGCAGACTCTTAATTCCTGATTTTTTTATATTGAATTCAAATTCCACCACCTGCAGTGGCGGGATTCGAACCCGGGTCCCCAGAGCATTAGCTGAGTGTCTGGATTAATAGTCTAGCTATAATACCACGATACTATCTCCTCCCCTTCACTTTATTTCATCAATTTCAATCACAATTATGCCCAGATTTGTTGGTTTTAAAATTGTGCTTTTGTATCAGAGTGAGAAGTGTTTGCAATCATTTTGGAGGTAACTTCCATGTCTCCTGATCTCAAGCACTTTACCTTGAAAGACAACAAGTGGCCTGAATGGTTAAGACTCAGTCTTTGAAAAGCAAAGCCTTTAATTCAAATTGTCACCATGTTGTGACGTTTGATGTCAGTTCTTGAATTCATTAAAACAATTCTCGGTCTCTTGCTGTGATATCACCACCAAAGTGACCGTGGAAACCATCACCATTTGCTTAATAAAAACTCAAAGAATCCACTTAGCTTTGTCAAAGAGCCCAGTGGGTTAATGTGTTCAGGAGACCAACCAAAGATGTGAGAGCTGAAATAATCCAGAGGTTAATGATGAGGTGTTAGTGTTACATTCCCATTCTGAGTCAGGAGGATGTGGATTCAACTTCACCTCCAAAAACCTGATCATAAAATGCAGCTGGTATTTTGGTGCATTCCTGAGGGAATACTCTGCTGTCCTTCAGAGGAAACCTTCAATTATAACCCATCTGCTCCTGCAGGAGGTAAAAGTTCCCATTATGATATTTTGAAGAGGGAAGTTCTTTCGGGTGAACTGCTCAATACGTAGCCCTCAGTGATCAGCACTCAGACTATCTGGTCAGAATCATAGTTCTGTTTTGAAATTTCTCTCTCTCTCTCCCCACAGATGTTTGCCTGACCTGCTGAGTGTTTCCAGCATCTTAGTTGTGTTTGTTGGAGCCTGTTGTATACAATCTGGCTGCTACATTTCCGACATTACAGCAGGCACTCCACTTCAAAAGAACTTCATTGGCTGTAAAGCACTTCGGGACACCCTGAAGTTGCAAAAGGCGCTATATTAATACAAGTTTTCCATTAACAAAGGAGAAAATACCCAACAATGGGACAGTCGATAACAGGACATCAGTCAGTCTCCTCTTATCATGGAAAAATCAAGGACACATACACTGTATTTAACGCAATCATATTCATTCTATTCATCTCTTTAACTGGACTGGAGTTTAATATCAACTGAAATAAACCTGAACTGTCAGAATGAACATGGTTCAGTCCTGGGTGCAATAACAGCAGAATCCAACCTCGGTAATCACATGTGAACTCTCTGGTGTGACAGACGGCTGGATGGACGATTGAATCCTTTGCCACACACAGGGCAGGTGAACGGCTTCTCCCCAGAATGGACTCGCTGGTGTTTTCTCAAATTTGTCCTGGTTTTAAAGCTCTTCTTACAGTCAGAACATTGAAATGGCCTCTCACCTGTGTGAATTCCTGATCGGTAAGGGAATTAAGGGTTATGGGGATCAGGGGGGTAAGTGGAACTGATCCACTTCAGATCAGCCATGATCTTATTGAATGGCGGGGCAGGCTCGAGGGGCTAGATGGCCTACTCCTGCTCCTATTTCTTATGTTCTTAGGTTCTTAATGATTGATTCTAACATCTTCCCCACAACAAATGTCTAACGAACTGGCCTAGATTTCCTGTCTTATGCCACCATCCGTTCTTGAATTGGAGGGCTTATATTTGCTACTTTCCAGTCTGATGGAACCTCTCCAGAATCTAGGGAACTTTGGAAAATTAACACCAACAAATCTACTGTCACTATCTCATTAACCACCTTCTTAAGATGCTAGGATGAATTCCATCGTGACCCAGAGACTTGTCAGCCGCAGCTCCATCAGTTTGCTCAGTACAGCTTCCCACGTCATTGTAATTTCTCCTAGTTCCTCTCCCCCTTCCACCTCCTGATTTACAGCGAGGACTGGCTGGTTTTGTATTTTCTATAGTGAAGACAGAAACAGGGATATGGGGGTAGGGCCTGGGTGGGATTGTGGTCGGTGCAGACTCGATGGGCCGAATGGCCTCTTTCTGTACTGTAGGGTTTCTATGATTTCTATGAAAGATTTGTTTATTTCATTGGCCATTTATTATCTATTATTACTCCCCATTCTCATTCTCCAGAGAGCCAACACTCACCTTATTCCTCTTTTCCTTTTCGAATACCTCTAGAAACTCTTGCTATTCATTTTTACTTTAACAGCTAACTTCCTCTCATACTCTAATATTTTTCTTCCAATTAACCTTTTAGTAATTCTCTACTGTTCTTTATATTCCAGCCAATCATCTGACCTGTCACTCACCTCTGTGTAGCTATATGCTTTTCCCTTAAGTTTGATGCTTTGAGGAAGAAGGAGACAGGGAGATGGAGAGCACTTCAAAAGGAACTGTTTAAAAATAATAATAATTCGTGGGGTGTGGGCATTGCTGGCAAGACCAGCATTTTTTGCCCAATTTTTGAGATTCCCGTCCAAGCTGTAAACCTTTGGATTAAATCCCACCATCAACAAATTATTTCCCAGCTGAATGTGAAAATTGACTCAGTCATCCCATTTACCGATAGAACAGCACAATTACACCAGAGGAAGACCACTCAAACACTTAACGTTCGCAAAGGGATTTCCTCAGTGGTTAACAATCTATAACTTTAAAAGCTCAAAGCATTTTAACTACCCCTCTTATTGGCGAGGGATAGTTTAACTGTTCTGTCCAAGAGGGCACAAATCACTTGTTCACCCCAGCGAGTTCACATCTAAATGCAGGTGATTGTTATGTTGTCAATCACACCCAGGACAGAAATGTGCTGGAAGGCCTATGCTGCTTAGTTGCCAAATGAATTGAAGTAACACATTTGAACCTTGGCCCAATGGTACCAATCATAATCAGATCGCAAATCGTATTTTCTATTGAACAATATGGGTTTGAATGGTGAGGTGATTACCCAACATTCTCTGCGGGTGAGACTGTGCCCTATCCACATTACTGCAATTATTGCGCAAGCGCAGGACCTGGCTCTGACCGGAGCATGCGCAGTCCGGACTGTGACTGGAGCTGCGAGGAGCCGGAAAGAAACAATGGAGTGAGGTTCAGTAATGGAGCCGCTGGGTGACCGGGGAGGGACAGAAGCAGCGGAGTGGGCTGGGAGGCTTCATAAATACCTAGTGGATGCCTTAATTCAGATAACATGTTCCCGGTATCGCTTCAATCGGTACCGAATAGAGTCGGAGCTGAGCGACTCCAGGCCCGGGTTAGCGGCCGCCATCTTTACAGGAACAATGTGCAGCAGGGCGCATGCGCTATGAGCCTGGACCAGTTACCAACTCTCCCGGATTGGACTGAAGTCTCCAGGAATTTTTTATTTGTCCAGGGAATGTGGAAATTGCTGACTAGGCCAGCATTTATTGTCTATCCCTAATTGTCCTTGAACTGAGTGGTTTGCTTGGCCATCTCAGGGCATTTTAAGAGTCAACCACATTGCTCTTGATATATAGTTAGACCAGACCGGGTAAGGATGGCAGATATTTTTCCTAATTCATTCACACTGTGGGTGTCCCTGGCTGGGCCAGCATTCATCACCCATTCCTATTTGTCCTTGAACTAAGTTTCAGAGGACGTTTTAAGAGTCAACCACATTGCTGTGGATCTGGAGTCACATATAAGCCAGACCAGGTAAGGAGAGCAGATTACCTTCCCTCAAAGACATTAGTGAACTAGATGGGTTTTTACAACAACGAACAATGGTTTCATGGTTATCAGTAGGCTTTTAGTTCCAGATTTTAATTATATTCAAAATTCACCGTACCATAGGATCATAGAATCCCCACAGTGCAGAAGGAAGCCATTTGGCCCACCATCCAGCCCTATCCCTGTAACCCTGTACATTTAGCATAGCTAATCCACCTAATCTACACATCTTTGAACTGTGGGATTCAAACCTGCATCTCTGGAAAATTGTCTGGACATTAAAAAATATACTTTTTTGTAATTTCGTTTGAATATTTCTCTTCACTGGGTATTAAAATATTGACAAAAGATAAAAGTTGTTTGGTTGACCATCAATCGTCCTGTAACGTGATGAGTCTTTTTGCTTTCCAATTGGCCTAGGAAGGCAGTGTGGAATGAGGTTGGAGGATGGGGGCAACATAAAAGATGTGATAAAACCTCCAGGAATACATTTAATCACAGTTGGCGATTATGGAGTAGAGAATGTTGTGAATTTCTATCCTGGACAGACAGTGATGGTTTCTGTAAATTTACAGGGTGCTGGAAGTGGAGACTTGACAGACGCGAAACACAAATCAAACATCACATCGTGATCTGACGGAGTCACTCGAAAAAATCAGGACCTGGATATCAGCAGCTTCTGAATGTGGAAGGTAACAGGTTTGTCGATTCTGTCTGAGAGAGAAGATTTCAGGTCTCAGTGTGACTGGAAAAGCCCTGAGATTCACAAATCCTGGAGAACTGTGCTTGGTTCTGAGCAACATACCTTAGGAAGGACAGAATGGCTTTGGAGGGAGTGTAGCACAGATTTGCCTGAGTGATATTTGAACTCCCCAGGTTAAATCACAAGGTGAGATTACAGGAAGTCATTATAGCACAGAGGAGGCCATTTGGCCCATTGAGTCCATGTCATCTGCCTAGAGCAATCCAGTCCCATTCCCCTGCTCTATCCTCATATCTTTGCAGATTTCTTTTCCTCCAATGTCTATCCAATTTCCTTTTGAAATTATTCATCATGTCCATTTCCACCCCAATCATGGGCAGCAAGTTTTGGGTCATTCGCACTCACTGTCTAAAAACACTCTTCCTCACATCTCCTGTACTAAAGAACAAAACAAAGAACAAAGAAAATTATAGTGCAGGAACAGGCCCTTTGGCCCTCCAAGCCTGCATCACCTTGCTGCCTGACTGAACTAAAACCCCCTACCCTTCCAGGGACCATATCCCGCTATTCCCATCCTATTCATGTATTTGTCAAGACACCCCTTAAAAGTCACTATCAGATCTGCTTCCACTACCTCACCCGGCAGTGAGTTCCAAGCACCCACCACCCTCTGTGTAAAAAAACTTGCCTCGTACATTTCCTTTAAAACTTGCCCCTCGCACCTAAACCTGTGACCCCTAATAATTGACTCTTCCACCCTGGGAAAAAGCTTCTGATTATCCACTCTATCCATGCCCCTCATAATCTTGTAGACTTGTATCGGGTCATCCCTCAACCTCCGTCGTTCCAGTGAGAATAAACCAAGTTTCTTCAACCCCTCCTCATAGCTAATGCCCTCCATACCAGGCAACATCCTGATAAATCTTTTCTGTACCTTCTCCAAAGCCTCCACATCCTTCTGGTAGTGTGGCGACCAGAATTTAACACTATATTCCAAGTGTGGCCTAACCAAGGTTCTATATAGCTGCAATATTACTTGCCAATTTTTAATCTCAATGCCCCAGCCGATGAAGACAAGCACGCTATTTGCCTTCTTGACTACCTTCTCCACCTGCGTTGCCACTTTCAGTAACCTGTGTGCCTGTACACCCAGATCCCTCTGCCTATCAATACCCTTAAGGGTTCTGCCATTTACTGTAAAGAAGCATTTGAGTTGATGTAACATTGAGATTCGCAAAATGTTGAGCAATCATGTAGACTTTGCTCATGTTTAATGAGAAAGATCCAACAGTGTTTCGGCCCGATTTCGAACCGGGCACATTTCGCGTGTGAAGCGAACGTGATAACACGACAGAAACAACTGTTTACATACAAATTAGGAGCAGCAGTCGGCCACTCGGCCCCGCTCTCCCATTCAGTAAGATTGTGGCTGATCTCATTTTAATCTCAACTTCACGTTCCTGCCTACTCCCGATAACCTTCCACCTCCTTGCTTATCAAGAACCTATCCACCTCTGCTGTAAGATATTCAGGACTCTGCCTCAACCACCTTTGCAGGAAGAATATTCCAAAGTCTCACAATCCTTTGAGAAAAAAAATCCTCATCTCTAATTTAGACGGGTGACCCCTTAGTTTGTGGTGCCGAGTTTAAAATTCTCCCACAAGAGGAAATGTCCTTTCCACATCCACCCTGTCAAGTCCCCTCAGGATCTTGTATGGTGAATGGTAGAGTGAATGTTGGACCCTTGGAGGACGAGAGGGGGGAGTTAATAGTGGGAAATGAGGATATGGCTGAGTCTTTAAATAAATTTTTTGTGTCGGTCTTCACGGTGGAGGACACAAATAGTTTGCCAAATATTAACGATAGAGGGTTGGCAGCAGGAGAAATACTTAATACAATTAATGTTACCAGAGAGGCAGTGCTGGGTAGACAAGTCCCCGGGTCCGGATGGAATGCATCCCAAGGTATTGAAAGAAATGTCAGAGGTAATAGTGGATGCGTTAGTGATTATTTATCAAAACTCGTTGCATTCTGGGGTAGTGCCGGTTGATTGGAAAACGGCTAATGTTACGCCGCTGTTTAAAAAAGGAAGGAGACAAAAGGCGGGTAACTATAGGCCGGTCAGCTTAACGTCTGTAGTAGGGAAAATGCTGGAATCCATTATTAAAGAGGAGATAGCAGGGCATCTGGATAGAAATGGTTCGATCAATCAGACGCAGCATGGATTCATGAGGGGAAAGTCGTGCTTGACGAACATGTTGGATTTTTATGAAGATGTGACTAGGGCGGTTGATGGAGGAGAACCGGTGGATGCGGTGTTTTTGGATTTCCAAAAGGCGTTTGATAGGGTGCCCCATAAAAGGCTGCTGAAGACGATTAGGGCACACGGAGTTGGGGATAGTGTGTTAAAGTGGATTGGGGACTGGCTATCCGACAGGAAGCAAAGAGTCGGAATAAATGGGTGTTTTTCCGGTTGGAGGAAGGTAACTAGTGGCGTGCCGCAGGGATCGGTACTCGGGCCGCAACTATTTACCATTTATATAGATGATCTGGAGGAGGGGACGGAGTGTAGGGTAACAAAGTTTGCAGACGACACAAAGATAAGTGGAAAAGTGAATCGTGTGGAGGACGGAGAAGATCTGCAGAGAGATTTGGACAGGCTGAGTGAGTGGGCGAGGATATGGCAAATGGAGTATAACGTTGATAAATGCGAGGTTATACACTTTGGAGGAAATAATAACAAATGGGATTACTATCTCAATGGATACAAATTAAAACATGCTACCGTGCAAAGGGACCTGGGGGTGCTTGTGCATGAGACGCAAAAGCCCAGTCTGCAGGTACAACAGGTGATCAAGAAGGCAAATGGGATGTTGGCCTATATTGCGAGGGGGATAGAATATAAAAGCAGGGATGTCTTGATGCACCTGTACAGGGCATTGGTGAGGCCGCAGCTGGAATACTGTGTGCAGTATTGGTCCCCTTATATGAGGAAGGATATATTGGCATTGGAGGGAGTGCAGAGAAGGTTCACCAGGTTGATACCGGAGATGAGGGGTTTGGATTATGAGGAGAGGCTGAGGAGATTGGGTTTGTACTCGTTGGAGTTTAGAAGGATGAGGGGGGATCTTATGGAGACTTATAAGATAATGCGGGGGCTGGATAGGGTGGAGGCGGAGAGATTCTTTCCACTTAGTAAGGAAGTTAAAACTAGAGGACACAGCCTCAAAATAAAGGGGGGTCGGTTTAAGACAGAGTTGAGGAGGAACTTCTTCTCCCAGAGGGTGGTGAATCTCTGGAATTCTCTGCCCACTGAGGTGGTGGAGGCTACCTCGCTGAATATGTTTAAAGCGCGGATGGATGGATTCCTGATCGGTAAGGGAATTAAGGGTTATGGGGATCAGGCGGGTAAGTGGTACTGATCCACGTCAGATCAGCCATGATCTTATTGAATGGCGGGGCAGGCTCGAGGGGCGAGATGGCCTACTCCTGCTCCTATTTCTTATGTTCTTATGTTCAATCAAGGTTTTACCCAAAACCTTAAATCTGTCCCCCTGGCCCTTGTATGATCAGCAAATGGAAACAGATTTTCTTTATCCACCTGATCGAAACCTGTCAGAATCTTGTGTACCTGAATCAAATCTCCCCTCAACCTCCTTTACTGGAACCATTCTGGTAAATCTCCTCTGCACCTTCTCAAGGATCTTTATATCCTTCCTGAAGAGCGGTGACCAGAGCTTTATAAATATTCAGAATAACTTCCCTGTTTATAGACCAATATCACACTTTATGAAGCTCGGGGTCAAATTTGCTTTGCTAATTACTCTCTTAATATGTCTTGTAGAAATACAAAATCCCTCTCCTTCACCTCCTTCTCTCTCCTCCCATTGAGGCCAGTTGGGTTTTTGTGACAATCCGGCAGTTTTCATGGTCAATGTTTCTCAGCGCCGGCCCCACAAATTCCCAGATTCATTCAGATCAGTTTGACAAGCTGCCTGTGTGTTTGTGTGGGCTCTCTCTCTCTCACTCCGAGTCTCCTGTTTTAAATCAGTTTTACAGGGTGTTAGAAGGGGAGAGTTTGACAAGCTACCTGTGTGTTTCTGTGGGCTCTCTCTCTCTCACTCCGTGTCTCCTGTTTTAAATCAGTTTTACAGGGTGTTAGAAGGGGAGAGTTTGACAAGCTGCCTGTGTGTTTCTGTGGGCTCTCTCTCTCTCACTCCGTGTCTCCTGTTTTAAATCAGTTTTACAGGGTGTTAGAAGGGGAGAGTTTGACAAGCTGCCTGTGTGTTTCTGTGGGCTCTCTCTCTCTCACTCCGTGTCTCCTGTTTTAAATCAGTTTTACAGGGTGTTAGAATGGGAGAGTTTGACAAGCTGCCTGTGTGTTTGTGTGGGCTCTCTCTCTCTCACTCTGTGTCTCCTGTTTTCAATCAGTTTTACAGGGTGTTAGAAGGGGAGAGTTTGACAAGCTGCCTGTGTGTTTCTGTGGGCTCTCTCTCTCTCACTCCGTGTCTCCTGTTTTAAATCAGTTTTACAGGGTGTTAGAAGGGGAGAGTTTGACAAGCTGCCTGTGTGTTTCTGTGGGCTCTCTCTTTCTCACTCCGTGTCTCCTGTTTTAAATCAGTTTTACAGGGTGTTAGAAGGGGAGAGTTTGCCGTTGGGAAGCTGACGGAGTGGCTCAATTTATCGTAACTTTGATATCATCAGATTTGGAACATGGAAGGAAAAAGCACATTTCACAGTGGGAAGAATCCGTACACGTGTTGTGTGTGTGGACACGGCTTCAGACAATCATCTGACCTGTGGAGACACAATCGCAGTCACACTGAGGAGAAACTGTGGAAATGTGGGGACTGTGGGAAGGGATTCATTTCCCCGTCGAAGCTGGAAATGCATTGGCGCAGTCACACTGGGGAGAGGCCATTCACCTGCCCCACATGTGGGAAGGGATTCACTCAGTCATCCTCTCTGTTCACACACCAGCGAGTTCACTCCAGCGAGAGACCATTCACCTGCTCCGAGTGTGGGAAGGGATTCACTATTTCAGCCCACCTGCTGAGTCACCAGCGAGTTCACACTGACGAGAGACCTTTCAAATGTCCAGACTGTGGGAAGTGCTATAAAAGTTCTGGGGAACTGATGCGCCATCAACGTGTTCACACTGAGGAGAGGCCATTCAGGTGCTCTCACTGTGGGACTGGGTTCAGACGATCGTCTGACCTCACTGTTCACCAGCGAGTTCACTCTGGGGAGAGGCCGTTCACCTGCTCCGACTGTGGGAAGGGATTCATTCAGTCATCTGACCTGCTGAAACACCAGCGAGTTCACACTGGGGAGAGGCCATTTATCTGCTCTGAATGTGGGAAGGGATTCACTACCTCATCGATCCTGCTGACACACCAGCGAGTTCACACAGACAAGAAACCTTTTAAATGTCCAAACTGTGAGAAATGCTACAAAACCTCTGAGAAACTGATGTCCCATCAACGTGTTCACACTGACGAGAGACCTTTCAGATGCTCTCACTGTGGGACTGGGTTCAGACAATCAACTCAACTAACTGCACACCAGCGAGTTCACACTGACGAGAGACCTTTTAAATGCCCAGACTGTGAGAAGTGCTATAAACGTTCTGGGGAACTGACGCGACATCAACGTGTTCACACTGATTCAGGTGCTCTCACTGTGGGACTGGTGCGATCTTGTGTGATCTTCTCAACTCTCTGTACACCAACGAATTCACACTGGGGAAAGACCATTCACCTGCTCTGAGTGTGGGAAGGAATGTACGACTTCATCCACCTGCTGAGACTCCAGTGAGTTCACAAGTAACGACAGTGATTGGATGTTGCTGTTCTTCACATTCAGGATTGAACCATCTTCATTAGGGTCCGTTTACACTGGTAATAAACCCCAGCCACTTTAGGGGCTAATATTCTCACTAAAAGTCAAATAAATCAGCTTTGCGTCAAACTCACACATTGTGTTGACTCTTTTTAATATCTCAAACATAATAACAGGTAACACATACATGGCCACTCTCCTCACTGTGAATCCTTCGATCTTTTCCAGACTGTGTAACTGGTTAAAGCTCTTTCCACAGTCAGTTCACTGGAATACTCTCACTCGAGTGGATGTGTCTCAGTGATTTTCCAGTCACACTGATGTTTAAACACTTTGAAGGAACAGACAAACATTTCCCATTCTAGTTTCAAATGCCGATGGTATTCAGATCCTGAATAATTGTGTGACTCTGTCAGATTCTAACGTCAGAGATTTGTGTCTGTAAATTCTCCCCTTCTAATAGACTGTGAAAGAAATTCACAAAAATCATTGCTGTCAGTACAGGATAAAAACTCAGAACAGACAATTCTCGTTTCTGTGGAACATTCTTTCGTCTCATTCTTGAAAATTTGTAAATCTCCATCCCAAACACTCTCCCTCCATTCTCACTTTGCTGGACCTGAAATAGACATTGTCCTGAGGGTGCTGATTCATCCTAATCGACAGATCCGTGCTGACTGTTTCATGTACAGGACACATATTCCTGAAATCTTCACACAGGCTCGTGTCTAAGCATATAAAAAATTTGCATATTTAGTGAACTAAAAATGTATGCAATATTCAGAACTCTATTACATGATTAGAGATACAGGTGGGTGCGGAAGAACTTGACTTAGGGAGCAAGCAATCATGTTCTGGAACTCGCTGACGATGAGAGTGGTGGAAGTGGAGACGACCAGTGATTTCAAAATAAAATTGGTCGGGCACTTGAAGGAATGAAACGTACTGGGGAACAGGGATATCGAGGAAAAATGGCACTGAGTGGATTCCCCGACAGAGACTTGGCACGGACTCAAGCTGCTGAATTGATTTATCTTGTGCTCTGATGACTCTTTGACTGGAAAATATACAGAGTAGTTACAATACTATTCTGGAATTAAACAACATCAACTGTAATACAAATCCATAAATAATATACCCATTATGCACCACATAGTAAGAAGTCTCACAACACCAGGTTAAAGTCCAACAGGTTTATTTGGAATCACAAGCTTTCAGAGCGCTGCTCCTTCATCAGGTGAGAAGGAGCAGCGCTCTGAAAGCTCGTGATTCCAAATAAACCCATTGGACTTTAACCAGGTGTTGTGAGACTTCTTACTGTGCCCACCCCAGTCCAACACCGGCATCTCTACATCATGTGCACCATATAACAACGTAAGAAGTTTAACAACACCAGGTTAAAGTCCAACAGGTTTATTTGGTAGCAAAAGCCACACAAGCTTTCGGAGCTCTAAGCCCCTTCTTCAGGTGAGTGGGAATTCTGTTCACAAACAGAGCATATAAAGACACAGACTCAATTTACATGAATAATGGTTGGAATGCGAATACTTACAACTAATCAAGTCTTTAAGAAACAAAACAATGTGAGTGGAGAGAGCATCAAGACAGGCTAAAAAGATGTGTATTGTCTCCAGACAAGACAGCCAGTGAAACTCTGCAGGTCCACGCAACTGTGGGAGTTACAAATCGTGTGACATGAACCCAATATCCCGGTTGAGGCTGTCCTCGTGTGTGCGGAACTTGGCTATCAGTTTCTGCTCAGCGACTCTGCGCTGTCGTGTGTCGCGAAGGCCGCCTTGGAGAACGCTTACCCGAATATCAGAGGCCGAATGCCCGTGACCGCTGAAGTGTTCCCCAACAGGAAGAGAACAGTCTTGCCTGGTGATTGTCGAGACTGTTCTCTTCCTGTTGGGGAGCACTTCAGCGGTCACGGGCATTCGGCCTCTGATATTCGGGTAAGCGTTCTCCAAGGCGGCCTTCGCGACACACGACAGCGCAGAGTCGCTGAGCAGAAACTGATAGCCAAGTTCTGCACACACGACGATGGCCTCAACCGGGATATTGGGTTCATGTCACACTATTTGTAACTCCCACAGTTGCGTGGACCTGCAGAGTTTCACTGGCTGTCTTGTCTGGAGACAATACACATCTCTTTAGCCTGTCTTGATGCTCTCTCCACTCACATTGTTTTGTTTCTTAAAGACTTGATTAGTTGTAAGTATTCGCATTCCAACCATTATTCATGTAAATTGAGTCTGTGTCTTTATGTGCTCTGTTTGTGAACAGAATTCCCACTCACCTGAAGAAGGGGCTTAGAGCTCCGAAAGCTTGTGTGGCTTTTGCTACCAAATAAACCTGTTGGACTTTAACCTGGTGTTGTTAAACTTCTTACTGTGTTTCCCCCAGTCCAACGCCGGCATCTCCACACCATATAACAACACCAGACATATCAATGTTGTTACGATCCTCATGGTCACCTTATAATAAACAAATTCTCACAAATCCCAATCGAATAAACAAAGACAATGTTTCATTTTAAAACAATTTTACTTTAAAAATTAATCTAAAATTAACATCACTGAATCATGCATTAAGAAACAGTATTTGAATAGACAGGATAAATTACACTTTAAAAAGCTCAGACAATAAAAACAGGTTCCACAAAATCACAAACATTTCTCCCTCAGTATATTTGACTCTAATTCCAGTTCCAGAGAATTTCTCTGTCTCTGTATTTCCCAGGGGCAGAAAGAAAGTGTTTTCCTCACAGATGTTGTCCAGAGGATGAAGTTTGAGTCTGTGGTGAAGTTTGAGTCTGTGGTGAAGTTTGAGTCTGTGTGTGAAGTTTGAGTCTGTGTGTGAAGTTTGAGTCTGTGGTGAAGTTTGAGTCTGTGGTGAAGTTTGAGTCTGTGTGTGAAGTTTGAGTCTGTGGTGAAGTTTGAGTCTGTGGTGAAGTTTGAGTCTGTGGTGAAGTTTGAGTCTGTGGTGAAGTTTGAGTCTGTGGTGAAGTTTGAGTCTGTGGTGAAGTTTGAGTCTGTGGTGAAGTTTGAGTCTGTGGTGAAGTTTGAGTCTGTGGTGAAGCTACAAACAGAAGCTGTTCTGTTTCAAATGAAACTGCGGGACTTGGAAGAAAATGGTGGGAAGATTTTGCAAAGTCCCCTCCCCCACTCCCTCAGCTGGCAGCCCAGCACGCAGGCGCAGAGAGCGCTGCTGAGCCGAGTTGTCCGGAGCAGGCGCAGAGAGCGCTGCTGAGCCGAGCTGTCCGGAGCAGGCGCAGAGAGCGCTGCTGAGCCGAGCTGTCCGGAGCAGGCGCAGAGAGCGCTGCTGAGCCGAGCTGTCCGGAGCAGGCGCAGAGAGCGCTGCTGAGCCGAGTTGTCCGGAGCAGGCGCAGAGAGCGCTGCTGAGCCGAGCTGTCCGGAGCAGGCGCAGTGCGGCTGGCGCCAGCGGTCGCTCTCGATCTCTTTTTGGAGCAGCCGCCGGAGAGAGAGGGGGGAGGCGGAGATCACCGCGCGGCTTCTCGCTCTGGCCGGAGCCGCCAGCCGGTTGCCTGGAAACCTTGGCTCGAGGAGATGGCAGGGGGCGGGGGAATCAATGGGAGGGGGCGGGGCTCCCATGTCTGCACGCCCGGGCCTGCACACTGGAACTCCAGGACGTCACATCGGTACAGACTTATTCCTATTGGCTAATTCAGGCTCGGTTCCATTGTGACGTCTCAATGCGGAAGTTGGCCAACGATGTTCAGATTGAAACTTCCTCTTCTGGACAACATCTGGGAGGAAATCAATGTTTCTTTTCTCATTCTGGGGGAAATTGGGGACTTGCAACAACTGAAGGGAAAGGAAGTGAATCCAGGGAGGGTGCAGACTCTGGAAAGGAAACAGACAACATCGGAATTAGGAGCAAGACTCGGCCCAGGTCTCTTTTTCTTTCTCGCTCAAAGACATTGACATCCTTTCGCTCCCTCACTTTGACACTGAAGACAATGGGTTGTCTTCCCAGTGTTTATATGAAAGAAATTTCTGTTCTTTTAGTACTGGATGTCAGATAAGTCAGGATGGTGTGTGAGTTGGAGAGGAACTTGAAGGTGATGGTGTTCCCATCTATTTGCTACCCTGGTCCTTCTAGGTGGGTGGAGGTTGAGGGTTTGGGAAACTTTCTGTCAAAGTTCTCATTGAGTTGTCAATGTACAAAATCCCTCTCCTTCACCCCGACTTCTCCTACTTCTTTCTGTCTTCTCTCAGTGTCCAGAGTCTTGTGTCCAGACCGTGTGGCAGATTTCCTGCCCTGAAGGATATCAGTGAACCCGCTGGGTTTTTATGACAATCCAGCAGTTTTCATGATCACTTTTTCCGAGTGCCAGCCCCACAAATGACCAGATTCATTCAGTTCAATTTCACAAACTGCCTTTGTGTTTTTGTGGGTTCTCTCTCACTTCCTTTTTTCTGTTTTAAATCAATTTCACAGGGTTTTAGAAGAAGAGGATTTGCAGTTGGGAAACTGAAACCAAATATTATATCAAAACCTGATGGAGTTAGCCAATTTATTGTAACCTGAATATCATTGTGTTTTGAACATGGAAGGAAATAGCACCGTTCACAGTGAAGAGAAACTGTACACGTGTTCTGTGTGTGGACAAGACTTTAACCAATCATCCAGCCTTTCGGAACATAATTGCAGTCGCAACAGGGAGAAGCTGTGGAAATGTGGGGACTGTGGGAAGGGATTCGATTACCCTTCCCAGCTGGAGATTCATCGGCGCAGTCACAGTGGGGAGAGACCATTCACCTGCTCCCAGTGTGGGAGGGGATTCACTCAGTCAAACAGCTTACACATACACCAGAGAACTCACACTGACGAGAGACCATTCAACTGCTCCCAGTGTGGGAAAGGATTCACTGCCTCATCCCATCTGCTGAAACATCGGCGAATCCACACTGGGGAAAGGCCGTTCACCTGCTCCCAGTGTGGGAAGGGATTCGCTCAGTCTTCCAACCTCGCATTACACCAGCGAATTCACACTGGGGAGAGGCCATTCACTTGCTCCCAGTGTGGGAAGAGATTTGCTCAGTCAGCCACCCTCTCCACACACCAGCGGATTCACACTGATGAGAGACCTTTTAAATGTCCAGACTGTGGGAAATGCTTTAAAAATTCTGTAAATCTGCACTACCATCAACGTGTTCACACTGATGAGAAACCATTCAGGTGCTCTCACTGTGGGACTGGGTTCAAGCAATCATCTCAACTCACTGTACACCAGCGCACTCACACTGGGGAGAGACCGTTCACCTGCTCCCAGTGTGGGAATGGATTTGCTCACTCATCCACTCTGCTGACACACCAGCGAATTCACACCGGGGAGAAGCCGTTCACTTGTTCCAAGTGTGGAAAGGGATTCAGTCAGTCATCCAATCTGCTGAGACACCAGCGAGTTCACAAGTAACTGTTGTGATTGGATTTTGCTGTTTTCGTGTTCAGACTGAATCATGTACCTTTGGGTCTGTTTCTGCTGAATTGAAAAGTGACTCCAGCTCTGTTATAGGTGTTGATATAATTGGTCTTCGAAGGGGAGGATTTGGGGTCAGGAAACTTGCACAAAACATCAGATCAGGATTGGATGGAATTGCACAATGTATCGTAACCTGAACAGCAGAGAATTTTGAACAGGGAAGGAAATAGCACCGTTTTAATTATCTAACAGTCGCGAGATTTGAGGAAGATTCCAGTAGATTGCAAAGTAGCAAATGTAACTCCTTTATTCAAAAAAAGGAGGGAGGCAAAAAGGAAACTAAAGACCACTTAATATAAAACCTGATGTAGGGAAAATATCTTTATTAAAGATATCATGAGAATGAGAAAAATTCAGACAACCAGAGAGAGTCAGCATGGTTTGAGAAAGGGAAATCATATTCGACCTATTTATTGGAGTTCTTTGAAGGAGTCACATATACTTTGGATAAAGGGGGTCGGTTCGCTCAGTTGGCCGGGTGGCTGGTTTGTGATGCACAGCGACACCAACAGCACAGTTTCAATTCTCGTGCCAACCAAGGTTATTCATGAAGGTGCCGTCTCCTCAATCTTGCCCCTCACGTGAGGTGTGGTGATCCAAGATGATGAAAGGTATGGATAAAGCAGACGTGGAACGGATGCTTCCTCTTCTGGGGCATTCTAGGATGAGAGGTCATAGCCTTAGGATAAGGGGCAGCAAAGTTAAAACAGAGTTGAGGAGAAACTGCTTCTCCCAAAGGGTTGTGAATCTGTGGAATTCGCTGTCCCAAAGGGTGGTGGATGCTGGGACAGTGAGTAAATTTAAAGAGGAGTTGGACAGATTTTTAATTGGTAATGGGTTGAAGGGTTATGGGGAGAAGGCAGGAAAATGGGGATGAGGAGGTTATCAGCCATGATAGAATGGTGGAACAGACGCGATTGGCCGAAGGTCTAATTCTGCTCCTATATCTTATGAATTTATGATCCTCAGGTTAAGTGACCACCAGTCAGCTCTCCCTCTCAAGGGGACATCTGGGAGATGGTGCCTTTATATATTGGATAATGGGGCAGCAAAGGTGAATGTACTGTACTTAGATTTCCAAAATGCATTTGATAAGCTGCCACATCAAAGCTTAATGTGGAAAATAGAATCTCACAGTGTGGGGGTAATATGGCATGGAAAGACGATTGGCGAGCTAACGGGAAACAGAGTTGGCACACATGGATCTTTATCTGGTTGACAGGATGTGACGAGTGGTGTGCCAAAGCGATCAGAACTGGGACCTCTACTTTTAACAATTTATGTAAATGACTTGGATGCAAGCATGGTCGCTAAATTTGCTGAGGACACAAAGGTAGAAAAGTAAGTTGTGAAGAGGATGTAAGGAGGCTACAAAGGGATGTAGATAAAGTTCAGCTAGTGGGCAAATATTTGGCAAATGGAGCATAACATGGGCAAATGTGGAATTATCAATTTTGGCAGGAATTCCTGCCAAATATTTCAAAAAACATTAAATAGTGAGAGGTTGCAGAGCTCTGAGATTCAGAGGTGTCCTAGTGCATGAATCACAAAAGGCTGGAATGCAGGTACAGCAAGTAATCAGGAAAGTTAATAGAATGTCATTGTTTATTGTGAGGAAAGTGGTTACAAAAGGAGTGAGTTTATGTTTCAGTCATACAGGACACTGGTGAGACCACATCTGGAGTGTTGTTAAAGTATTGAACTCCTTATTTAAGGAAAATGTAAATGCATTGGAAGCAGTTCAGAGAATGTCTACCAGACTAATACCAGAAATTGGCAGGTTGTCTTATGAGGAAAGATTGGAGAATCTGGGCTTGTTCACTGGAGTTTAGAAGAACAAGAGGGGCCTTGATTGAAACCTTTTACGTTTCTGAGGGCTATTGACTGGGTTGTTGTGGAAAGGATGTTTTTTCTCTTGCAGGAGAATTTTGAACAAGGAGACACTGTTTAAAAATGTGTTTCAGACAGAGATAGGGAGAAGTGTTTTCTCTCAGAGGATCATGGATCTTTGGAACTCTCTTCCTCAAAAGGCAGAGGAAGCAGAATCTTGGAATATTTTGAAGACAGAGCAAGATGGTCTCCTGATTAACAAGGAGATGGAAGATTATTGGTGAGGGTAGTGGGCAGGAATGTGGGGTTGAGGTTACAATCAGATCAGCCACGATCTTATTGAATGGTGGAACAGGCTCGAGGGGCCAAGTGGCCTCCTTCTGTTCCTAATTATTATGTTCGAATGGGTCTGTTTCCATTGCTGTTAATAAACAACAGTCCATTTATAGATGTTAATATTGTGGATAATAGTCAAATAAATTGACTTTATGTTAAACACATGGCCTTTTTAATATCTTCAACACAGGTTCGTCCAATGATGTGCGGGTTAGGTTGATTGGCCGTGGTAAAATTGACCCGAGTGTCTGTGGGAATAGCAGGGTCATTAAGTGGGGTTATGGGAATAGGGTCTGGGTGGGATTGTGGTCAGTGCAGACTGGATGAGATGCATAGCCTCCTTCTGCACTGTAGGGATTCTATAATTCTAGTCTTGTAATAGAATGGGGCAGCACGGTAGCACAGTGGTTAGCACTGCTGCTTCACAGCTCCAGGGACCTGGGTTCAATTCTGGCCTCGAGTCACTGTCTGTGTGGAGTTTGCACATTCTCCTCGTGTCTGCATGGGTTTCCTCCGGGTGCTCCGGTTTCCTCCCACAGTCCAAAGGTGTGCGGGTTAGGTTGATTGGCCATGCTAAAATTGCCCCTTAGTGTCCTGAGATGTGTAGGTTAGAGGGATTAGTGGGTAAAATATGTAGGGATATGGGGGTAGGGCCTGGGTGGGATTGTGGTCGGTGCAGACTCGATGGGCCGAATGGCCTCTTTCTGCACTGTAGGGTTTCTATGAGAACATTGTAACTATGTTAATATATTTCCAGGCATCGTTATTCCAATAGAGAAGGAGTCCATGTCAACTCCTTATAGAGCAATCCAGTCAGACCCATTGCCCCTCCATCTACTCATTCTCCTGCAAGATTATTTCCTTCAAGTGTGCCTCCAATTTCAGTTTGAAATCTTTAATTGCTTTCAATGCCACCAGATCCGTGGGCACCCAGTTCCAGATCATGATCACTCGCTGCACCCACCATATCTCCAACCAAGTAATGAGTGCTGCATATTACACACATTTGAACAGGAAGTGATGAGCATAGATTGGTTAACCAACATGAATTGGCACCTTTAGGAGAATTGGGAGGGTGTATAGTGGGAAAAAGTAAAGAATTTTCTATAAAAATTGGAATTGTCTTTTCTGAATTTCTAAGTTGCACTGACAGTGATGAATTTTGGAAATTCGTGTTACAGGATATCAGAAGAGGATTTCCAGACAGAAATCTCAAAACAAATACTCATGGTGATCTGACAGATTAACTCCATTCATCGGGACCTGGACAACATCCGCCTTTGGCATCTACAAAGAGAAATATTTGTCTGTTCTTCTGCTTCAAGAGATTTCAACCATAAATGTGATTGGAAAAGCATGGACGCACATAGATCGGAGTGAGAGCGTTCCAGTGAACTGACTGTGGAAAAAAACTCCAACACAGCTTGAAAAGACAGCACCAGTCACATTGGGGTGAGACCGTTCGGGTGTTTTGTTGTGGATGAGGCTTCAGCTGACTATCAAACTGGGAGAGACACATGGACACCAGCACCATGGAGAAGCCGTGGAAATGTGGAGACTGTGGTAAAGGATTCAATTTCTCACACCAACTGGAAACTCATCGATGTAATCACACTGGGGAGAGGCCGTTCATTTGCTTGGAGTGTGGGAAGGTATTTGCTCATTCATCCTCCCTGCAGACACACAAACGAGTTCACACAGGGGAGTGGCCATTCACCTGCCCTGAGTGCGGGAAAGGATTCACAAGTTCATCCCACCTGCAGACACACAAGCGAGTTCACAGCGGGGAGAAGCCATTCACCTGCTCCGATTGTGGGAAGGGATTCAGTGAATCATCCAACTTGCTGATGCACCAGCGAGGTCACACCGGGGAGAAATGGTTCACGTGTTCAGAGTGTGGGAAGGGATTCACTCAGTTATCCCACCTGCAGACACACGAGCGAGTTCACACCGGGGAGAGGCCATTCATCTGCTCTGAGTGTGGGAAAGGATTCAGTAATTCATCCAACCTGCAGAGACACCAGCGAATTCACACCAGGGAGAGACCGTTCAGCTGCTCCGGGTGTGGGAAGGGATTCACTGATTCATCCTATCTGCTGATACATCAGCGAGTTCACACTGGGGAGAGGCCGTTCATCTGCCCTGAGTGTGGGAAGCGTTTCCCTTATGCATCAAATCTGCAGAAACATCGACGATTGCACACTGGGGAGAGACCATTCACCTGCCCAAATTGTGGGAAAACATTCACTCAGTCATCCCACCTGCAGACACATCAGCGGGTTCACACCGGAGAGAGACCATTCACCTGCTCTCAGTGTGAGAAAGGATTCAGTAATTCATCCAACCTGCGGGCACACCAGCGAGTTCACACTGGGGAGAGACTGTTTACCTGCTCTGACTGTGGGAAAGGATTCACTCAGTCATCAAAGCTGCTGAGACACCGGCGAGTTCACAAGTGATGACAGGTGCTGAATTCTGCTGTTATTGCTGCTATTAATCACATCCAGGACTGAAGCATGTTCATTCTGACAGTTGGTGAAGTGAGAGGGTCGGAGGGTTTCTTTCTGCTGGACTGGCTGGTCTCACAACTTTACCTCCAGTGGGCTGATGCTCTTTGAGCGAGGGCACATTTCCACTGAAATGATCCACAAAAACTGATGAAGGATATTTATTTTATCCTGGACAGTAAATAGTGTTTTTCCTACCACTACAGGTAGATCTAAAATAAATACATTAGTCTCTGTTCCATTGAGTCTACAGCACAGGGCCAGGCCAGTCGGCTCAATTGGTCTGTGTCAGTATTTATGCTCCACATGAGCCTCCACCCACCCCTCTTCATCTCCCCCCATCAGCATATCCTTCTATTTCTTTCTCCCTCCCTCATCCAGCTTCCCCTTCAATGTATTCATGCTGTTCACCTCAACCACTCGCTGTGGTAGTGAGTTCCACATTCTCACCACTCGCTGGTAAAGAGGTTTCTCACTGAAATCCCTATTGGATTATTGAACCCCTTCATAACCTTAAAGACTTCCATCAGGTCACCCTTCAGTCTTCTCTTTTCTAGAGAAAAGCAGCCCATCATTCAAAATGTGTCAAATTTAGACTCAACCTTTAACAATGATTTTGATGCAGGGACTGAGTGTAATATATACAATATTGTGGAGAACAAGAAAAAATTGCATTTCTGTAGCACCTCTCACAACCACCGGGTGTCAGATGAACATGTGAATCAGGAGCCTGTTCTGCCATTCAACACGATCATGGCTGATCTAATTGAAACCTCAACTCCACATTCCCACCTCCCCCTGATAACCTTTCACCACCTTGTTTCTCTGGAATCTATCGAACTCTGCCTTTGTCCTGAAGCATTATACAGTGAATGAAGTTCTGTGAATTGTAGTGACTGTGCTAATGGAGGAAACTGCAGGCCTGGGTAATCAAATTTAGTTTTAAAATTCAATCATTTTCATACCATGTTCATTGCTATAAGTAACAAGGTCAAGGAAGCCATTTTAAACTCAAAACATGTGGCTTCTAACAGTCTGTTCACCTTCTGTCAGTTGTCTTTATTTGCTACAAATTGATTTTATATTAAAACCCAGTCATGAAACAGATTCAGTAATGAACCTTGATTAAGATATCGTTCGTGACTCAGTGTAATAGACAATTACATCATAAAGGCTAGATCTTTATTTTAAAATATTAACACTGAATCACCTGAAATGTTTCCAGAAACCGCAGAGCCAGCAGAAATTGTTTAAAGGAAGAAATTATTCTCTAATTTTGATAAGCTACAGGATATCATATTCTTCCAAAGTCCAGCTGAAGAATAAGGTTCAGTCTGGTCAGGATTAGTAAGGAAGAAAGCTGTTGTCTTTCTACAAACTGTCTTTTAAAAATAACAATTCCATTTCTACAAAGTCTCATCAAAAATGAAATCCATACATTTGGGTCCACGATGAATGCAGTTTTTATATGCTCTGCTCAGCATGATGTTGCTGTATACATTTCCGTGGCACACATTTTCTGAACTAGTCTATCTTGTAGTAGCCAAGTATATTAATTAAAGATTACTGTATTAATTAGCTGGCGATCAGCAATAGATGATTGGAGAAGTCGTGAGATTTAATTGAGTTACAATTAATAAATCAATCAAGAATCAGTCACTGTTTTTAAATTTATCTATTAGTGTCACATGTCGGCTTATCGTAAAAGCTGAGTTTTATTTGCTGTAAAAATTATAATCTGAATTGCTGTGTATGTGAAGAATGTGCAATGATGATAAATGTATTTTCAAGAGAGAACTTCAAGCTCTGATTTGTCTCAGAATTTGAAATTGTCTGAGTACCTGATTGTATAGAATCAGATAAAGGGTTAGTGTGAAACTGTGCAATTGTATTCCTGTCTAAGATAATGAGAGAAGGTGGTGTCAGTAATTGGGGATCCGGTTAAATTAATCTGGTCACCAAATTGACCAAGTGTCACGTCACAATCAGCCCAACTCTGATGTCAGGTAATGGTCACTTTGGGGATAAAAGGGGCAGATGGGGTACTTGGGTTGACATCTCATCCTAAAGGCAGCAGCTCTAATAATGCAGCACTCCCTCAGTGCTGGCACTTTGAATGTTGGCCTCAGGTCAATGGACTTGGATTGGAAAGAACAATCTTCAGATTCAGAGTGAAGATTTGATTTATTATCGTCACATGTATTAACATACAGTGAAAAGTATTGTTTCTTGCACGCTATACAAAGCATACCGTTTATAGAGAAGGAAACGAGAGAGTGCAGAATGTAGTGTTACAGTCATAGCTAGGATGTGGAGAAAGATTAACTTAATGCAAGGTAAGTCCATTCAAAAGTCTGATGGCAGCAGGGAAGAAGCTGTTCTTGAGTCGGTTGGTACGTGTCCTCAGACTTTTGTATCTTTTTCCCAACAGAAGAAGATGGAAGAGCGAATGTCCAGGTTGTGTGGGGTCCTTAATTATGCTGGTTGCTTTTCCAAGGCAGCGGGAAGTGTAGACAGAGTCAATGGATGGGAGGCTGGTTTGTGAGATGGACTGGGCTTTGTTCATGACCCTTGGTAGTTTCTTGTGGAAGACTGTGATCCACTGCGCCGTGGCTGATACAACAGACAATACAAAGTTAGAAAGGGAAAGTTATTCTTTGCCTCCAGTGCCTCAATGGAAAAATAACAACCTCATACAAAAACAGGTATTGAATGCACAAATGTTGAAGAGTTTGTTGAAAGCTACAAGTTTCAGGTTCCCACTTGACCCTGGGGCACCTTTCTGTCTCTATTGCTTGTGTCAATGCCAGCCAGGCAACGGAGCTAAGAGCTGAATTTAGCTGAGAATAATGGGGCCTGTGCCCCAGTTGGGAAACTGCCCTGGACGTCGCACTGATAGAGAGACAGGAAGGTGCTGGAAGACTGACTGGGAAATGGGCCTCCAGCCAATCGGGGCAGGAGACTAGGCGATTGGGGCAGGTGGTGACGGAACCCCTGGGGTTCAGTCCATGTGCCCAAAGTGTGGAGTCACAGTAACAGGTGCAGAGGAGCTGAAGAGAAACCATTTGGACCCAGAGCATTGTGAACATCCTTTTAATCTATAGAATTGGGATTCGGGGTGTCCATTAGCCCTTTATTCTCTTTTCCCAAACTCTGAAATGATTCCCAGTAATAGCCCTTATTGGTGACAGTGGTTAGATTTTATTCAGTATCAATAAGAGCTGACACAGTCTGATGTCTGAGCAGTCGTATCAAAGTGCAGCAGCATTACCATTACACTCTGGGTAGAAGCAGCATCTCCACGGAAATGCTCCCTGGTTGCCTCCCACAGTGCAAAGATGTACAGGTTAGACAGATTGACCAATGCTAAATTGCCCCATAGATGTCCCAAGATGTTATGGTTAGGGGGATTAGTGGGGTAAATGCGTGGGGTAATGGGGCTAGCGTGGGAGGGGTGTGTCTGGGGAAGGGGCGTTTAAGAGATCCGTAGATAGGTTCATGGACGAAAAGAAATTGGTTTAGGTTGGAGGGTCACAGTTTTTTTTTTAACTGGTCGGTGCAACATCGTGGGCCGAAGGGCCTGTTCTGCGCTGTAATGTTCTATGTTCTATGTTCTAAGATGCTCTGACAGAGAGTCGGTACAGACTCGATGGGCCAAATGGCCTCCTTCTGCATTGTAGGGATTCTATGATTACCATAATTACCACAATCAGTTCCAGACAGGAAACTTAAACCTGCTGTTTCACTCTCACTCAGGAACAGATCCCAGTTTTACAACAATCTCTGATTTGACAGCATGTTTCCAGCATTCACTGTTGTTCTTCCTGACTCTAAACACAGTTGTAAAGGAGCCTCTGTTCCGTGCCGAGGAGCTCTGAACCATGGAAGAGAGCAGCTGGGACACATTCCTTACACACCTCAGGTTTAATCCACACATTTAGTCCTCAATGTGATCAACAGCAGCAATAACAGAGAACTCCAACCTCTGCACTCACTTGTGAATTTGCTGGTGTGTCAGCAGGTTAGAAGATTGAGTGAATCCCTTCCCACACTCAGAGCAGGTGAATGGTCTCTCCACAGTGTGAGTGCGCTGGTGTTTCAATAGATGAGATGAACAAGTAAATCTTTTCCCACACTCGGAGCAGGTGAACGGCCTCTCTCCGCTGTGAACTCGCCGGTGTGTCAGCAGTGCGGCTGATCGAGTGAATCCCTTCCCACACTCAGAGCAGGCGAATGGCCTCTCTCCAGTGTGAGTGCGTCGATGTCTCAGCAGATTATCACTGTTTTTAAAGCTCTCCTCACAGTCAGGACATTTAAAAGTTCTTGCATCAGAGTGAGTGCGCTGGTGTCTCGACAGGTTGGATGAATTAATGAACCCCTTCCCACACATGGAGCAGGTGAATGGCCTCTCCCCAGTGTGAGTGCGCTGGTGTACAGTGAATTCAGATGATTTCCTGAACCCAGTCCCGCAGTGAGAGCACCTAAATGGCCTCTGGTCAGTGTGAACACGTTGATGGGACATCAGGTCCCCAGAACTTTTATAGCCCTTCCCGCAGTCTGGACATTTAAAAGGTCTCAGGTCAGTGTGAACTCGCTGGTGTTGCAGCAGGTTGGATGACTCTCTGAATCCCTTCCCACACATGGAGCAGGTGAATGGCCTCTCCCCAGTGTGAGTGCGCTGATGGATTTCCAGCTGGGATGGCCATTTGAATCCCTTCCCACAATCCTCACATTTCCATGGTTTCTCCATGGTGCCGGTATCCTTGTGTCTCTCCAGGTTGATGATCAGTTGACTACACACACTGCACATGTACGGTTCCTCCCTGCTGTGAATGGTGTGATGTTTTTTCAGGCTGTGTAACTGGTTCAAGCTCTTTCCACAGTCAGTTCACTGGAACACCTTCACTCGGGTGTGTGTGTGTCTCGGTGCTTTTCCAATCACACTGATGTCTGAAATCTTTTCCCACAGACAGAACAAATAAACATTTCTCCTTCCACATTGATATTCAGGTCCTGATGAATCGAATGACTGTCAGATCTCAATGTGATGTTTGATTTAAGTTTCCCACCTGTCAATCCTCCCATCCTAATCCCCTGTAAAAGGAGTTTACAGAAGTTATCAGTGTAAATACAGGATAGAAATTCAAAACAGACAATTCTAGTTTGGATGGAACATTCTTTCCTTTCTTATTCCCTCCAATCATATGGTCCAAACGAACTGAAAGACAAAAATCAACAACCAAGCATCAACAAAACCAAAGGGAACCTTCCTCACTGAACCAGAAAGTTCTGACCAGTGTCTCTGAACCTTTTATGTGGCCTCGGGCACTAGGACCCAGTTAAAAACAGAAATCCTGAATCCCATCCACTCTCTGTTGTGTCACAATGCGCGTCACCAAGACGCCAGCGCATGCGCTCTGCCCTCCGCTGAACTAAGATGGCGGCTGGTAACCGGGGTCTTCGCCCCGGGAGGACAAACCGGAGCTGCAAACGCGGAACCTGCAGGTCCGTATTCGCGGTTTGAGGCTTTCAGCAGGTATTTAGAAACCCTCCCCGTTCACCCGCCGACTCCATCGGCCCTGCGCGTTTCCACATCTTTACCGGCTGCGGATCAGACAAAAGGATCCTCTCTCCCCTTCGCCATCACTGACATCGCGCATGCTCCCTACCATGTTCGGTACTGCGCCTGCGCACTGTTCCCCTATGGTGTGGATAGGGGATAAAGAACAAAGAACAGTACAGCACAGGAACAGGCCCTTCGGCCCACAAGCCTGCGCCCATCACGTTATCCTATCTAAACCAACCGCTTATATCCCTCTATACACCGTCTGTTCATGTTTCTATCCAGATAAGTTTTAAATGTTGCTAATGTATCTGCCTCGACCACCTCACTTGGCAGTGCATTCCAGGCCCCACCACCCACTGTGTAAAAAAACTTCCCCCCGTGTCTCCACTGAACTTTCCCCCCCCCCTTACTTTGAATTGTGCCCCCTTGTGATTGTCATTTCTGCCAGGAAGAAAGCTTCCAACTGTTACCTTACCTACGCCCCTCATAATTTTATAAACTTCTATCAGGTTGCCCCATGGCCTCCATCTTTCCAGTTTATTCAATCTTTCCTCATAGCTAATACCCTCCATACCATGCAACATCCTGGTAAACATTTTCTGTACTCCCTCCAAAGCTACCACGTCCTTCTGGTAGAATGCCGACCAGAATTGGACACAGTATTCCAAATGTGACCTAACCAATATTTTATATGACTGTAACATAATTTGCCAACTTTTAAACTCAACATTCACCACCGTGGGGAATGTTGGTTAAAATCACCACCTTTGAAAGTCCCAAATAGTTAAGTCACTGTTTTTGCTTTGATGTGAAAATTAAGGTGGCACGGTGGTTAGCACTGCTGCGTCACAGCGCCAGGGACCCGGATTCGATTCCCAGCCTTGTGGAGTCTGTGTCGAGTTTGCACATTCTCTCCGTGTCTGCGTGGGTTTCCTCTGGGTGCTCTGGTTTCCTCCCACAGTCCGAAAGACGTGCTGGTTAGGTGCATTGGCCATGCTAAATGCTCCCTCAGTAAACCCGAACAGGTGCCGGAGTGTGGCGACTATGGAGTTTTCACAGTAACTTCATTGCAATGTGAATGTAAGCCTACTTATGATGCTAATAAATAAATAGACTGTGTCCTTTCACTAACAAGACCAGCAGCAAACATTCCCCATCCCCAGGTACCTGTGGGCAAGATGATGTTTGACCTTCTTGAACCGTTGCAGTCCATGTGGTGAAGGTGCTCCCACAATTCGTTCAGTAAGAGTTACAGGTTATTCACCCAGTAATGATGAAGGAACGCTGATACATGTCAATAATAACAATCTGTATTTATATGTCTTCCATGTCATAGACTTTCCCACGGCATTTCAAAGAAGTGTTATACACTAAGTGCCTTTGCAGGTCAGTGAGGTCGGGGGTGATGAGTGAACAAGACTTGGTGTGAGGAAGCACATGGCCAGCAGAGATTTGGATGACTTTAAGACTTCAGGGCGATTGAATGTAGGAGGCCGGGAATGCATTCGGATAGTTAAGTCTGGAGTTATTGAAGGAATGGATGAGAGTTCCAGCTGCAGATGAGCAGAATCAAGGAAAGAGACAGATGATGTTACTGAGATGGAAATTGGCAGTCTTGGTGATGATGCAGATATGAGGTCAGGAGCTCAGTTTAGAGTGAAAGCTGTTATTGAGGCTGGGAACAGTCCGGTTCAGTCTCAGACAGTTATCAGGGAGAAGGATGGAGTCAGTAGTTTGGGAGTGGAGTTTGTAGCGGGGACTGAAGAGAAACAATGGTTTTCTTCTTCCCAGTAGTTAAATGGAGCACATTGCTGTTCATTCAGTACTGGATATCCGACAGGGCAGGACGGTGCGAGTTGGAGGGGAATTTGGAGATTATGGTGTTCGCATACACCTGGTCCTCCTTGGTGCGGAAGTTGAAGGTTTGGAGAATTTTGTCAGAGTTCTAGAATTCAAAGTAGAAAATCACCTCCTTTGTTCCTGCATCTTTCACCTCTCTCCCCTCCCATAGAGGCCAGAGTCTTGTGTAGGCCCAGACTGGGTGGTAAGTCCCCTTCCCTGAAGGACATTAGTGAACCAGTTGGGTTTTTGTGACAATCCAGGAGCTTCCATGGTTACTTTTTCCTCAGGTCGGCCCCACAGATGACCAGATTCATTCAGCTCAATTTCATAACCTGCCTTTGTGTTTTTGTGGGCACTCTCTCACTCCCTTTTCTCTGTTTTAAATTAATTTCATGGGATATTGAAAGAGGAGGATATGTAGTCAGGAAACTCAAACCAAACATTCACATCAGGATCTGATGGAGTGTCCAAATTATGGGATTTTGAACATTGAAGGAAAAAGCACTGTTCACAGTGGGGAAAAACCGTACATATGTTCTATGTGTGGATGAGGCTTCAACCAATCATCTAACCTATCGAGACACTATCACACCGGGGAAAACTGTGGAAACATGAGGACTGTGAGAAGGCCTTCAGTTACCCATCTAAACTGGAGACTCAGCGACGCAGTCACACAAGGGAGAGGCTGTGAACCGGCTCTGAGTGTGGGTTGGGATTCAATGAGTCAAACAATCTGTTGAAACACCAGCAGGTTCACTCGGGGGAGAGGTCATTCACCTGCTCTGTATATGGGAAACGATTCACTCAGTCATCATTATCCGTGACACAACAGCGAGTTCACACTGACGAGAGACCTTTTAAATGCCCAGACTGTGGGAAGTGCTATAAAAGTTCCCAAGAACTGACATCCCATCAATATGTTCACACTGAAGAGAGGCTGGAATTAGGGGAGAGCATCGATGATGGAGAATTGTGTGACTGAAGGATATTACAGAGAGAGGAGTGGTCGCAGTCATGGAGAAATTTGGAAACAAGAACGGGAGTTTTAAAATGTTAGTGGTTCTTAAACAGGAACCTTTATAGGTCAGTGAGCACAGGGGTGATGGGTGAACAAGTCTTGAATAATTACACAGACAGCAGAGTTTTGGATGACCTCAGGATTGCAGGGAGGCTGAATGTGGGAGGCCAGCAAAGAGTGCTCTGGGAGAGTTAAGTCCAGAGGTAACAAAGGAATGGATGAGAGTTTCTGAACAAGATGATTTGAGACTCGGGCGATGTTACTGAGGTGGAAATAGGCATTCTGGGTGATGATGAGGATATGTGGCTGGAAGCTCAGTTTGGGATGAGCCAGGACACTGAGGTTGTGAGAAGTCTGGTTCAGCCTCAGACAGTTGCCACGGAGAGAGAGTGGAGTCTGTTGTGAGGACTGAAGACAACGGCTTTGTTCTTAATATTCAATTGGGGGAAGTTTCTGTTCATCCAGTACTGGATGTCAGACATGTCAGGATGGTGTGTGAGTTGAAAAGGAACTTGGAGATGATGGTGTTTCCATACGCCTGCTTCATTGCTCCATCGAGGTGGTGGAGGTTGTGGGAGTTTGAAATATTTGAAATTCCTTTTTTCCTGTGCTGCCCAATTCTGTCTCACCCTCTCCTACTTCTGTCTCACTGCCTCTTCCCCCTCGATCTCTTCTCCCAGATTGTCCAGAGTCTTGTGTCGCCCCTGACCAGGGAGCAGGTTTCCTTCCCTGAAGGACATTAGTGAATCAGTTGAGTTTTTTTAAAGTTAAAAATTTATTAGTCACAAGTAGGCTTACATTAACACATCAATGAAGTTGCTGTGAAATTCCCCTAGTTGCCACAATCCAGCACCTGTTTGGGTCAATGCACCTAACCAGCATGTCTTTCAGACTGTGGGAGGAAACCGGAACACCCGGAGGAAACCCACACAAACTCCGGGAGAACGTGCAAACTCCACACAGACAGTGACCCAAGCCGCGAATTGAACCTGGGTCCCTGGCACTGTGAGGTAGCAGTGCTGATCACTGTGCCACCGTGCCGCCCAATGACAATCCGGCAGTTTCCATGGTCACTTTTTCCTACTGCCGGCCCCACAAATGACCAGATCCATTCAGCTCAATTTCACAACCTGCCTTTGAGTTTCTGTGGGTTCTCTCTCACTGCCTTTTTTCCATTTAAATCAGTTTCACAGGGTTTTAGAAGAGGAGGATTTTCAGTCGGGAATTACAAAGCGAACATCACATCAGGATCTGATGGAGTCGCCCAATTTATTGTAACCATTGTATCATTATTGGATTTTGAACATGGAAGAAAAAAGCATCGATTGCAGTGGGGAGAATCTGTACACGTGTTCTGTGTATGAATCATCTGACCCCACGAACCACAAGTGCAGTCACACTGAAGAGAAGCCGTTGAAATGTGGGGACTGCGAGGAAGGATTCTATTCCCCATCTGAACTGGAAATTCACCAGCGAGTTCATGCTGGGGAGAGGCCGTTCACCTGCTCTGTGTGTGGGAAAGGATTCACTCAGTCGTTCAACCTGCTGAGACACCGGCAAGTTCACACTGGAGAGAGACCATTCACCTGCTCCAAATGTGGGAAGGGATTCACTCAGTCCTCCAATCTGCTGGTACACCAGAGAGTTCACACCGGGGAGAGGCCATTCACCTGCTCCCTGTGTGGGAAGGGATTCATTCACACAAGCAACCTGCTATCACACCAGCGAGTTCACACTGACAAGAGACCTTTTAAATGTCCTGCATGTGGGAAGTGCTTTAAAAGTTCCCGGGAACTGACACGCCATCAGCAAGTTCACACTGAGGAAAGACCTTTTTACTGTGCAGAATGTGGAAAGGGCTATAAAAGCTCCTGGGAACTGACGTACCACCAACGTGTTCACACTGAGGAGAGACCGTTCAGGTGCTCTCACTGCGGGACTGGGTTCAGGCAATCATCTCAACTCACTGAACACCAGCGAATTCACACTGGGAAAAGGCCATTCACCTGCACGGAGTGTGGGAAGGGATTTAGTCGGTCATCCCAACTCATGGTGCACCAGCGGGTTCACTCTGGAGAGAGACCTTTCAAGTGCCCAGACTGGGAATTACTATAAAAGTTCTGGAGAACTGAAATCCCATCAGCATGTTCACACTGACAAGAGACCGTTCAGATGCTCTCACTGTGCAATTGGATTCAGACAATCATCCCATCTCACTGAACACCAGCGAATTCACACTGGGGAGAGACCGTTCACCTGCTCCAAGTGTGGGAAGGGATTCACTCGGAAATCCAACCTGCTGACGCATCAGCGAATTCATAAGTGAAGGCAGGAGTTAGAGTTTGCTGTTAATCACACCCAGGACTGAACAACATTCATTAGGGTCCGATTCTGCTGGTGTTCATAAACTGCAGCTCGGTAATAGGTGTTAATGTTCTGGATAAAATTAAACTGAATCAGTTTTGTGTCAAACAATATGTGGCAAATGTTTTTAATATTAACACAAGTTAGTTGCTTTTGAAGTGAGCTTTCTCTGGACCAAGATTTACTCTGGCTACTTGTTTCCTGTTGTTTCCTTTTTTTTACACTGCTTGGATAGGTATGATCCCATTCAATAAGAACAATATGCAACGAGAGAGTTCGGGGAGTCCATTCAGCCCTCATCATTTGACTGTCAAGTTGACTTGGACGAAATGCATCATCTGTAAGGCTGTATTTATATCACATTCATAGCCCGTCCACCAAGTCACAGCTCATACTGAGCCAGAGGATCTACCATTTTACAGCCATAGGGGTGTCACACCATGCCAAATATATGAACATTTCCATTAGTGGATGGAAATGATGGCAGTCTGGGGGCCCAATTGGAGACACAAGCACAGAAATATGGGGGAATTGACCATGTTAATGTGGGGATTTGTCACAAACCTTCGTCTTCATCAATGACATGTTGAAGGCTCCAGAGGAGATGCCGTAGCTTCTCCGCTCCGGGGAAGTACTGGACGACAAAGGGTATTCTGTCCACCATGTCCCGTGTTTGTCTTCTGAGGAGGTCGGTGCGGTTTATCGCTGTGGCACGTCGGAACTGTCGATCGATGAGTTGAGCGCCATATCCTGTTCTTTATGAGGGCATCTTTCAGCGCGTGGAGGTGTCTGTTGCGATCATCTGAGCAGATCCTGTGTATACGGAGGGCTTGTCCATAGGGGGTGGCTTCTTTAACGTGTTTAGGGTGGAAGCTGGAGAAGTGGAGCATCGTGAGGTTATCCATGGGCTTGCGGTATAGTGAGGTGCTGAGGTGACCATCCTTAATGGAGATGTGTGTGTCCAAGAATGCAACTGATTCCGGAGAGTAGTCCATGGTGAGTCTGATGGTGGGGTGGAACTTGTTGATGTCATCATATAGTTGTCTCAGTGATTGTTCACCATGAGTCCAAAGGAAGAAAATGTCATCAATGTATCTAGTGTATAGCATCGGTTGAAGGTCCTGTGCGGTGAAGATGTCTTGTTTGAACCTGTGCATGAAGATGTTGGCATATTGAGGTGCGAATTTGGTCCCTATAGCTGTTCCGTGTGTCTGGATGAAGAACTGGTTGTTGAAGGTGAAGACATTGTGGTCCAGGATGAAGCGGATGAGTTGTAAAATTGCATCTGGAAACTGGCAGTTGTCGGCGCTGAGCACTGAAACGGCCTGAGTGGCCTGCTCATAGTTCATTTGTTCATATATTCTTATGTCTCTTTTCCTGGAAATCTCTCTCTCTCTCTTGGGAATGTGCATCACACAACTTTTCCATTCGCACTGATGATTGAAATCTTTTTGAACAGGGCATCAGTGTTCCTCTGACATTTGATCGCTGATGATAGTCGTGTCCAAATGAATCAAGATGTTTCTGACTGAAAATCCTTCCATTCTAATCCCTTGTAAATAAAAACATCTATCAAAGCAATGAATGTAAGCACAGGATAGAAATTTGAAACTGATATTCTGGTTGTCACGTAACATTCTCCTCCCTTTCTGGAAAGCATTCTTTCTGGTTGTATCACAACTTGATATTGCTCCTGCTCTGTCCAAGACCACAAGAAACTACAAAGGGTCATGAATGACCTAATCCATCATGCAAACCAGCCTCCTATCCATTGACTCTGTCTACATTTCCCACTGTCTTAGAAAAGCAGCCAGTGTAATCAAGGACCCCACGCACCCTGGACATTCTTTCTTCCACCTCCTTCCATCGGGAAAAAGATATAAAGGTCTGAGAACATGTATAACCAAATCGAGAACAGCTTCTTCCCTGAGGCCATCAAACTTTTGAATGGAACTACCTCACATTAATTTGATCTTTCTCTATATCCTAGCTATGACTGTAATACTCCATTCTGCACCCTCCTCTTTCCTTCTCTTTGTCAGTAAAACGTACAAGAAACAAAACTTCTCACTGTCTACTAATACATGTGACAATAATAAATCAAATCTAATCAAATTTCAAACTTTAAACATCTGCCTCCTCCCTATCAATTGTAAGCCTAATTCTTTTGACCATCCTCCTTATTTTTCCCCAGTTCTCCCCCAAGGACGCTGCTGACTCTGGGGTTCAGTTTCACATTGAGCTATTCCACTCCCCAATATGTCACCCAGGTGTCTAAATTTTTACACCTGAATTTTGCGAAGGCGGCTTCGCTATCAATTCCAGTGACTACCCAGATGTACATTATATCCGGATGGAGTCACTTCGCCTCCTCCCCATCCCATCCCATCCATCGCAGTCCCAGGTGTTTGGAGACTGGGCTCCGGCCGAGTAATGGCAGCCGCAGCTCCCACAATCCCCCGCGCTGAGAAAATCGCTCTCTTCGCCGGGTGGGACTGCGCATGATTAACCCAGAGAAGTTCTGCGCATGTGCGGAGGATAGCGTTTCCCATTGGCCAACAACTTCGAGCGATCCGGGGTCAAAGTGTCTCCCACTCACTTCCGCTGCACCACTGTCTTCATGAGGGCATTGACCAATGGGAGGAATTGGAGGACCGGAAGGACACTGGTCCTCCAGCCAATCAGAGTGCGGGCTTTGTGACAATGCAGATTGGATTTCAGACAGACTGAAACCTCTTCCTGTCGTCAACATCTGTCAGTAAAACACTTTGTTTTCTTCTCTCCTTTTTCTTCTCATTCTGGGGTTAAATTGGGGACTTGCAGCAACTGAAGGGAAAGGAAGTGAATTCAGGGAGGCTGCAGACTCTGGAAAGGTTGGCCCAGGTATCTCTCTCCCTCTTAAAGACATTGCCATCCTTTGCTTCCTCAACTTGTCACATTTATTTGTCTGGTTAAGAGGATGGTCTCTTTCCTAATGTTCACAATTTGAAGGGATGATTTCCCGAGGAAATAGCTGAAATTTAAGGGGCAGTAAATTAATATAGGACAGAGATGTGTGCAGTCTTGTAATATGGTACAAATTAGATATATTATGCATGGTCCAGTAATAAAGTTCATTTTTTATTATTTTTAGTTTTGTTAATACTGTAACTAAGTAGTTTATTTTCAGTAATCGGGTTATTGTATCACACAAGGAGTCGATTCAGCAACTCAAGTCCATGCTAACTCTCTGTAGAGCAATCCAGTCAGTCCCATTCCCCCTTAAGTTCATAAGATATAGGAGTATAATTAGGCTATTTGGCCCATCGAGTCCACTCCGCCATTCAATCATGGCTGATATGCTCCTCATCCCGTCTGTATCCCTGTTCCCCTGCCAGTCTATTTTGACTGCCCATCTAATTTCATTTTGAAATATTGAATGTATCAAAATGCACCACCCTCATAGCCAAAAAATTGATATTCAAGAACGTTCACTGTTGAAATGTTCTATCTCATAGCCTTGCTGTACTTCTAATTATTAAACTGGTCCCCTATGTTACATACATTTTACTTCGCTAAGTATATTTAGGTATTTAGACGAGCAACCTGCATGAAGATATCTCAGTGCTGGAGAAGAAGGACTGAGCATGGATTTGTTGATCAGCATGAATCAACACCTTCAGGAGAATTGGAAGGGTGTATTATACAGACAGCAGAGTGAGGATACAGGGATAGGGTGTGGGATGGAGATGTACAGATCCAGAGGAACGAGAAAGGAAGAAATGTTCCACAGAAACTAGAATTGTCTATTCTGAATTTCTGTTTGATACTGACAGTGATGACTTTTGTAAACTCATTTTACAGGAAGTTATAAGGGGAAGATTTGCTGCCAGCAATCTCAAAACATGTTAAGGCTTAATAGAGTCACTCAAATTATCAGAACCTGAATATCATCAGACTTTGAATCGAGAAGAAGAAATATTTATCTGTTTTTTCTGTCACATCAGTGTGACTGGAAAGGCACCAAGGAACACAGAGCTGAGTGAGAGTGTCCAGTACACTGACTGTCAAAAGACCAGTTACACAGACTGCAAAAATATCACATCATTTACAGCGGGGACAGACAGTACACATGCTCTATGAATGGATGAGGATTTAACTGATTGTTAAACCTGGAAAGACACAAGGACATCCACACCATGGAGAAACCGGGGAAAGATGAGGATTGTGGTAAGGAATTCCGTATCCCGTCTGCACTGCAAACTCATCAACATATTCACACTGGGGAGAGACTGTTCCCCTGCTCCAAGTGTGGGGAAGGAGACTGCTCCCCATCTGCCCTGAAGATTCATCAATGCAGCCACACTGGGGAGAGGCCCTTCATCTGCTCCGAGTGTGGGAAGGGTTTTCTCCAGGCAGCCGACCTGTGGAATCACCAAGCAGTTCACAGTAGGGAGAGGCTGTACACCTGCTCTGATTGTGGGAAGGGATTCACTCAGTTATCCCACCTGCTGACACACCAGCAAGTTCACACTGGGGAAAAACCGTTCAACTGCTCTGAGTGTGGGAAGCAATTCAATCATTCATCTGAACTTTTGAATCACCAACAAATCCACACCGGAAAGCGACCATTCACCTGCTCCGACTGTGGAAAGGGTTTCACTCAGTCATCTCACCTGCAGATACACCAGCGAGCCCACACTAAGGAGAGGCCTTTCAACTGCTCTGAGTGCAGGAAGTGTTTTATTCAGTTATCACACCTAGTGACTCACCAGGGAGTCCACAGGAGGGAGAGGCCGTTCCCCTGCTCCGAGTGTGGGAAGCGTTTTATTCAGTTATCACACCTAGTGACACACCAAGGAACCCACACAAGGGAGAGGCCATTCAGCTGCCCCGAATGTGGGAAACGTTTTATCCAATCGTCACACCTAATGTCACACCAGGGAGTTCACAGCAGGGAGAGGCCATTCGTCTGCTCCGAGTGTGGGAGGCGTTTTATTCAATCATCCCACCTAGTGTCACACCAGGAGGTTCACACCAGGGAGAGGCCATTCACCTGTTCCGAGTGTGGCAGGGGATTCATTCAGTTATCCGACCTGCAGAATCACCAGCAAGTTCACACCGGGGAGAGGCCGTTCACCTGCTCTGAGTGTGGGAAGGGATTCACTCGTTCAGCTAACCTGCAGGCACACCGACGTGTTCACACCAGGGAGAGACCATTCACCTGCTCTGAGTGTGGGAAAGGATTCGCTCTTTCATCTTATCTGCAGAGTCACCAGCAAGTTCACACCGGAGAGAGGCCGTTTATCTGCTCTGAGTGTGGAAAGGGATTCATGCAGTCATCCCACCTGCTGACACACCAGCGAGTTCACAAGGATTCACAAAGGGATTCACTCAGTCATCCCACCTGCTGAGACACCAGTAAGTTCACAAGTGATGACAGTGGTTGGATTCTGCTGTTATTGCTGCTGTTAATCACATCCGGGACTGAACTATGTTCATTTTGACAATTGGTGAAGTGGGAGGGTTGGAGGGTTTCTTTCTGCTGGACTGGCCGGTCTCACAACTTTGTTTTCAGTGGACTGATGCTCTTTGAGTTTGGGAGAGCACATTTCCACTGAAATGATCCACAAAAAAAAAGCTGATGAATGTGCCAACTCGACACAGCCACCCAAGGCCGGAATCAAACCTGGGTCCCTGGGGCTGTGAGCCAACTGGTCTAACCACTGTGCCACCATATCATGGACCCCGAGCAAAACTGGAATCAATGGATATCAAGGGGCAAACTCTCTGCTGGTTGGACTTATACCTGGCAATTAGGAAGATGGTTGTGGTTGTGGAGGGTCAGTCATCTCAGCTCCAGGACATCAATGCAGGGATCTCTCAGGGTAGTGTCCGAGGCCCAACCATCTTCAGCTGCTTCATCAATAACCTTCCCTCCGTCATAAGGTCAGAAGTGGGGATGTCCGCCAATGAATACACAATGTTCAGCACCATTTGTGATTCCTCAGATACTGAAGCAGTCCATGTCCAAATACAACAATATCCAGGCTTGGGCTGACAAGTGGCAAGTAACATTCATGCCACATAGGTCCGAGGCAATGACCATCTCTAACAGGAGAAGATCTAACCATCACCCCTTGAGATTCAAGGGCATTACCATCACTGAATCCCCCTTCCACTATCAACATCCTGGGGGGTTACATTGACCAGAAACCCATAGATACTGTGGCTACCAGAGCAGGTCAGAGACTGGCAGCCCTGAGGAGAGTAACTCACCTTCTGACTCCCCCACCCAAAGCCCGTCCACCATCTACATGACACAAGTCAGGAATGTGATGGAATACTCTCCACTTGCCTGAATGAGTGCAGCTCCCAACAACACTCAAGAAGCTCAAAACCATCCAGGACAAAGCAGCCCCACTTGATCAACACACTAACCACAAACATTCACTCCCTCTACCACCGACGGACAGTAGCAACAGTGTGTACCATCTACAAAATGCACTGCAGGAACTCACCAAGACTCCTTAGGCAGCATCTTACAGACCCAGAAACATTACCATCTAGAAGGACAAGAGCAGCAGATACATGAGAATATCACCACCTGGAAGTTCCTCTCTAAGTCACTCATGTCAGGAAAACAGAGATAGTTTTAAGTGATCTATGTTTCTATTGTTAAATATTAGAAATAAAGTATAGATTTAAGTAAGTTTGATTTAGTGTTTCTGTGTAGGAAGAGGAGAACTTTGGTTGGATTAATGTTGAACAAAGGTGTTTGCATGTGTGGGGGATAGGTTTCAATTGAAATTGTATTCCTGTTGTGCTGAGAGAGTTTATGGCGTGAAAAATAAACGTGAAGTTGGAGAAGTAATGCATTGTTGCATAGCAACCAGGGGCACCTTTAGGGTGAGAAGGTTTTTGAGTGTAGTATTAGTTGAATTTATAGTCTTTGGTCGTGACTTTTAAGGGGCGTCTTGACAAATACATGAATAGGATGGGAATAGAGGGATATGGTCCCTGGAAGGGTAGGGGGTTTTAGTTCAGTCGGGCAGCATGGCCGGTGCAGGCTTGGAGGGCTGAAGGGCCTGTTCCTGTGCTGTAATTTTCTTTGTTCTTTGTTCTATAGCAGTTGGGATGAGGAAACGAGAGAGTGAGCAGCTCTCAGCTCTACTAGAAGCAGGAAAGCCATACAATGGAGTAATGTGTGCGAAAGCAAGCTCCAGAGGAACTAAAGGACAGTTAGTTTGAGAAACCCGGGAATGGAAAAGAAGCTCCAGGAATATTGAAGAAAAAAAGGAACAGCATTGTCTTTTGAACAGGATACTATTCATGGAAGTTAAACTCAGACCTGGGAAGAAAAGAACTGATGAGGTTGGTGACAGACAAGCCGCATATCTGAATAGTGGGAACGTTTGATGTCCTTAAATCCAGATTTTGAAGCAATTGTATTCTGTTACAGACTGATGATCTGAGTTTATGCAGAATTTTGGAAGCATGTTGCAATTCAAGGCAAAGGAATTCTGAGAGTTAAAAACCTAGAGGCAGCTTCTTGCTAAAAGAGTGGAGAGAAAGGCTTGTTTGAAAGGATAATTGGAAGACCTGGAAGTGGATCTTTGTTGAAAGCAATGGAGAGAAACTTGGTTTGGAAGGAGATATTAACACGTGTCTTTCTGAGAGCGGAGTTTGAAAACACTCGAGACAATCATCTGGGGGGGAAATTTGAGGAGAAATCCACAGAGGATCGATTGAGTTGCATCTGCCACTTGGTTTCAGAGTGGGGGTTGTCTGATCACAGCTAACCTGTGGGTTTAAAGGAACCATGTGTTTACTGAGAACATTATAGCATAAGGAATTTTAAATCTATGTTATCCTTGAAATCTGGATACATTTGTGAAGGTAAGTGTGAGTCAAGGAGTATTTTGTTATCGTCAAACTCTTCGTGTTTAATAAATATTTTATTAAAAGCTAATTGGCAGTCCTGAGATTCTGTTCCTTTATGTTTTCTACAAAAAGTAAAAGTTGCAGTCTTTTGAGCCAGTGTTCCATCCTGGAATCATCCTGTCCAATTATAACATCAACTGGGATCGTAACACTCACATCTTGACTTCAAAATATATCGCTGTTCCTTTGCTGTCACTGGACCAGAATCCTGGAGCTTCCTCCCAAACAAGTGTGGGTGTCCCTACACCACAGGGATTGCTGTGGTTCTAGAAGGCAGCTCAACACCACCTTCTCAAGGCCATTTAGAAATGGGCAATAAATGCTGACCTAGCCAGTGAGGCCCACCTTTTATTATTCAGGGCAGGCTGTGGGCTTTGACCTCTGTAAACGAATAAAAAATAAGGTAATACCTGTTTTTAGCCCATTGAATTGGTTTTCAATGACAGCATTGTCTTCTCCCTTGTTCTTATGTCCTGGGCCTATTACACGGTTATACTTGAAGGAATAGAGCCAGCCTGACTCCACTGTGTTATCTCTGACACTGTTATCATTCCCTAAGCTGCTACAGACTAGTTCATTAGCTCAAACAAACACATCTTTCTCACAGTGTGAGGCCAGTTTCCTGCACAATTTAATTCATTTTGCAGACATTGCTAATTCCAGCAAGGCTGCGACTTGACTACATTGACCAGCATGCTTTGCACATTGAACCCACAATGCAGTTCAGTGCAGTTCTTCAGATATGCTCAGTCTGGGTTCTTCTATCACCCTCGATATTTCCTGTTACCACCATGAGAGACTCCACACACAGCGTTACACCACAACCCGTGAACACTGATTAATATAAAATAAATAAAGTTACAAACTGACTGCACATTAAAAAGGTCCATAATACATTGGTTTCCAATAGAGCCATTGTAATAAAAGCCAATGAAGTTATGCTGAGGCTTTATGAAGCACTGTTTAAACCACAATGGGAATATTGTGTTCATATCCAGACAGCACGCTTTAGGAATGATGGGATGGTCCTTGAGAAGGTGCGGAGGTTCACCAGAATGGTTCCAGCAATGAAGGATTTTAACTCCAAGGTCAGGTTTGAGAAGTTGGAGTTATTCTCCCTGGAATGAAGGAGGCTAAGGGAAGATCTGATAGAGGTGAACACTATTATGACAGGTTTAGATCAAGTGGATACAGAAATTGGCCACGATTGACAGAGACTGCTGGAGGCAAGGCTATTGGTTAATATAACTTTTTATTGCACCTTCTTCTAAATATGTACAGCACAAGGCTCAGCAGACAACCATCTCTCAGCAGACTCTTATCATCTGATCTTACATCACTGGGTAGAATATTTACAAATTTAACATTAACCCTTTACACTGCACCAAGTCTTCAGTCAGCCTCCTAACATCCCCTCAGTGCCAGTTGTCTGATTTATCAATTGATGTTTCTGAGATTCACCTTGGGACACTCTCCTACATTGAAGGTCTGATGTAAACAAAAGTTATTTTAAAAATCTCATTGTAACAGACTGAGGAAGTCAGGATTAAAACAATATCTGGGTAAATGGAGTTAGGTCACAGATCAGCCATGACCTCAGTGAATGAGAGAACAGGCTTGAGGGGATAAATGACCTCCTCCTGTTCCTGGTAAACTTGGACTCAGACACCAGCTGATGAATGGAAAGTGATGGGAGACCTGGGGAGAAGAGACTTCATCAGAAACCAGCACTGGAGCAGAGTTAGAGAGTGGGAGAATCCTGGGGAGAAACTACACAGGAACTGGAGCAGGTTGTTCAGCCCTTCCAGTCTGCTCTGTCATTCAGTTAGACCCTGGCTGGTCAATTAGTTTATCATCAAGATTTATTTGATTCTATTCTGTAGATTAAGCTGCAGCTCAGTTTTATGGGAAATTAACATCAGCAGAAACAAACTCCAACTATCACAATGGGAACATGTGAATTAGGAGCAGGAGAAGGCCACTCGGCCCCTCGAGCCTGCTCCACCATTCAATAGGATCCCGGCTGATGTGATTGTAGCTTCAACTCCACTTTCCTTCTTACCCCTCACACCCTTTGACTCTCTTGTCAATCAAGAATCTATTAAATTCAGACTTCAGAATATTCAGTGAGCCAGCCTCCACCACTCTCTGTGGAAGAGAATTCCACACTGTAACAACCCTCTGAGAGAAGTCTTAAATGGGAGACCCCTTATTTTTAAACTGTGCCTCTAGTTCTCCTCTCTCGACAATCAACATCCACTCTGTCAAGTCCCCTCTGAATTTTATGTTTCAATCAGATCCTCTCTCATTCTTCTAAACCCCAATAGATACAGGCCGAACATGTCCAACTTTTCCTCGTATGATAACTCCCTCATCCCAGGAATCAGTCAAGTAAACCTTCTCTGAACTACTTCTCACACAAGTCCTCTCTTAAGTAAGGAGACCAAAACTGTACACCATGCTCTAGATGTGGTCTCACCAATACCCTGAACAAATATAGCAAAACATCCCTGCAATAAACAACAATTCATTTACCTTTCTAATCATTTGCTGTGTCCACACACTAACGTTTCCTGATTACAGTACCAGGACACCCAGATCCCTCTGTACCTCAAAGTTCTGCAATCGCTCGCTTTAAATAATCAACTGCTTTTCCATCCTTCCTGTCCAAATGGACAAGTTCACATTATCCAAAAATCTTGTTCCAGCTGCCAACCTTTTACCCACTCACTGACCCTATCTATATTACTTTACAGGCTTGTTATGGTCATTCACATCTCACTTTCCTACCTACCTTTGTGTTATCAACAAATTTTGATCCTGTCATCCACATCATGAAAATAGTTTGTCAATAGTTGAGGGCCCAGCACTGGTCCCTGTGGCACTCCACAGGCTACATTTTGCCATCCCAAAAATGACTCATTTCTCCCTCCTGTTTCCTATTAGCTCATCAATCCTCTATCCATGCTAATATAAAGAATCAAAGTGGATGGGATGCTAATATGTTATGCCTTATGCTACAAATTCTTATTTAGTGTGGTGAACTTTGATGTGGCACCTTGTCAAATGCCTTCTGGAAATCTAAATACACCACATCCACAGGTTCCACTTTATCCACATTGCTTGTTACTTCCTCAAAGAAATCCAATAAATCAATTAACATGATTTCCCTTGCACAAAACCATGTTGACTCTGCCTGATTGCACAGAGATTATCTGTGTCCCACCCCAGTCTCCTTAATAACAGAATGAACATGATTCAGTCCTGCATGGGATTACTTATTTACTAATTACTTAAATAATAGATAGATAAATAAATGAACATGATTCAGTCCTGCATGGGATTACTTATTAATTACTTCAATAACAGATAGATAAATAAATAAATGAACATGATTCAGTCCTGCATGGGGTGAGCAGCAACAGCAGAATCCAACCCCTGCAGTGACTTGTGAACTTGCTGGTGTCTCAGTAGATTGGCTGACCAAGCAAATCTCTTCCCACATACGGAGCAGGTGAACGATCTCTCTCCTGTGTGAACCTGCTGGTGTCTCAGCAGGTGGGATGACTGAGTGAACCTTTTCCCACACATGGAGCAGGTGAATGATCTCTCTCCAGTGTGAATTTGCTGGTGTCTCAGCAGGTCCTTAGAGCTTTTAAAGCTTTTCTCACAGTCAGAACACTTAAAAGGTCTCTGATCAGTGTGGACTAGTTGATGTGCAATGAGCTGGGGTGGCTGAGTGAATCGTTTCCCACATGTGGAGCAAGTGAAGGGTTTCTCCCCAGTGTGAATCCGCTCGTGTATCAGGAGGTGAGGTGAATCAGTGAATCCCTTCCCACACACACAGCAAATGAATGGTTTCTCCCCGGTGTGAACTCGCTGGTGTCTCAGACAGTGGGATGAATGGGTGAATCCCATCCCACACACCGAGCAGGTGAACGGTTTCTCCCCAGTGTGAACTCGCTGGTGTGTCACCAAATCCTGTTTACTTTTAAAGCTCTTCTCACAGTCAGAACACTGAAATGGTCTCTTATCAGAGTGAACTCGCTGGTGTGTTTGCAGCTGGGATAAACGTCCGAATCTCCTCTCACACACGGAGCAGGTGAATGGCTTCTCCCCAGTGTGAGTGCGCTGATGGACTTGTAAATCATATTTACTTTTAAATCTCTTCTCACAGTCAGAACATTGAAATGGTCTCTGATCAGTGTGAACAAGTTGGTGTGTCAGAAGGTGGGATGACTGAGTGAATCCCTTCCCACACACTGAGCAGGTGAACGGTCTCACCGCCATGTGAGTGCGCTGGTGTCTCAGGAGGTCCTTTGTGCTTTTAAAGCTTTTCTCACAATCAGAACACTGAAACAGTCTCTGATCGGAGTGAACCTGCCGGTGAATCAGGAGGCTTGATAAAGCATGACATCCCCTCCCACATTCGAGGCAGGTGAATGGCCTCTCTCCAGTGTGAACACGCCGGTGTGTATAGAGGCTGGATGAGTAAGCAAATCCTTTCCCACACTCAGAGCAGGTGAACGGCCTCTCTCCAGTGTGAATGCGACGATGAATATCCAATTCGGACGGGTAATTGAAGCCCCTCCCACAGTCCATACATTTCAATGGTTTCTCTGAGCTGCCGGTGTCCTCGTGTGACTCCAGGTTGGATGATGAGTTGAAGCCTCGTTTACACAGAATATGCGTCGGGTCACTACTCACTGACAATGATGTGATTGTTTTTCAGACTTGTTAAACCACTTTCCACATTCAGCACATTGGAAACTCTCAGGTGTGTGTGTGTCAATGTGCTTTTTCAGTCACACTGATGTTTGAAATCTTTGCCCGCAGACAGAATAAACATTTCTCCTTCTGTAGACAAAGGCTGATTATATTCAGTTTCTGATTAATCAAATCACTGAAACAGATCTTGATGTGAAGTTTGGTTTGAGTTTCATATCTGTAAATCTTGCTTCATAATACCCTGCAAAAACAGTTTACAAATACCATCACTGTCAGTGCAGGATAGAAATTCTGAAATTTCTCTGGAACATATTTTCCTCTCTTGTTCCCCCAAATCGATAAATCCCCGTCCCACACACTCTCCCCCCTCCCTGGGCTGAAATCCAAACCCATCTCAACATCTCCACCATTTCTTCCCTCCACTCCCAGTTTTCTCCCTCCCTCTCCTCTGTCTGGGTTCAGTTCTTGATGTGGAAATCTCACTAACTGTCCTGGCTGGAGACAATACACATCTCTTTAACCTGTGCTTAACCCTCTCTCCACTCACATTTTCTGTACCTTTAAGACTTGATTGCCTGTAAAGACTCGCATTCCAACCATTATCTTGTAAATTGAGTTTGTGTCAATATATATGCCCTGTTTATGAACACAAGTCCCACTCACCTGATGAAGGAGCAGTGATCCGAAAGCGAGTGCCTTTTGCTACCAAATAAACCTGTTGGACTTTAACCTGGTGTTGTGAGTCTTCTTACTGGGTTCAGTTCTCCAGCTGCTGTCTGCAGACTGACAATAAAACCAATGGGTCTTATTGGGGGTGTTGGGGCCTCCAGCGGGTGTTTGTGAATCCTCCCCGCCCACCTCCCAGGGTTTCCTTCCTTCCCAGAGATCAGAGTCCTCATTGATTTGAGGCCAAAGTGTAACCTCTTATTTATTGTCTCCCTCCCCCATCCTCTGATGTGAACCATCCTCCAGTGGCTGAGCCAGGATGGGGCCGTTAACCTGGGCCTGTTCCCGGGAGGGAGGGAGGGAGAAGCCCCGCAGCTGCAAACCAGGGAGCTGACAATGATTCTGAAGGGTTTGCGGATCCACAAAGTGTTTCCAAATCCTCCCAGCCACCGCCTAACGCTGACTCCGCTTCTCCGGGACAAACAAGCGCCAAGGCCAGCAATGACATTGCGCATGCTCCACATCACAATGCCCGGGCACTGACTGACGGCAGCTCCGGACCAATAGGAGGAGGGGGCGGGGCTGGAGGACCGAGCGGGAGCGGCTGGTCCTCCAAGCAATCGGAGTGAATGAGGGGCGGGATCTGAAGCATGCGCAGTGCGGGTAATGGCGACGGAAAGGCGGATGGTTTTAACCTGGAAGCGAGATCAATACGAGGTAGAGGGCGGCGCGCGGGGAATGATAAATGTGGCGGGTGGGTGGAAAGACTTTGTAAACATGTTGTTCAAACCCAAACCCCGGAAATGAACTTCCCGGTCCCCCCCTTTGTACCAAATGGAGCGGCAGCTTGTAGTGTTAGACCCGGGCTGACTGCCGCCATTGAGGCTGCATGTGGGAGGCCGGCAGGGATTGTGATCGGAGAGTGAAGCCCTGACGTCACAATGGAATGGGTGAGAGTGTGACGTCACAATGGAATGGGTGAGAGCGTGACATCACAATGGAATGGGTGAGGGTGTGATGTCACAATGGAATGGGTGAGGGTGTGATGTCACAATGGAATGGGTGAGGGTTTTCCCACGTCGGTGGTGACATTCACGAGGGCTCATAGGTTCAAGGTGAGGGGGGGAGGTTTAACACGGATACCAGAAGGACGTATTTTACACAGAGGGTGGTGGGGGCCTGGAATGCGCTGCCAGGCAAGGTGGTGGAGCGGACACACTGGGAACGTTTAAGACTTATCTAGATAGCCAAATGAATGGAGTGGGAATGGAGGGATACAAAAGAATGGTCTAGTTTGGACCAGGGAGCGGCGTGGGCCTGGAGGGCCGAAGGGTCTGTTCCTGTGCTGTATTGTTCTTTGGGGACAAGTGAATCACTCTGACTATAAAAAGTGTAAGAAAATACTGAAGAGGGAAATCAGGAGGACAAAAAGAGGGTCTGATATGGATCTGGCAGGTAAGATTAAAGAAAATTCCAAGAGGTTCTATAGCTATATTAAGAGTAAAAGGGTGGCTAGAGAGAGAATAGATCCCCTTAAAAATCAGTATGGCCATCTGTGTGGGTAGCCGCAGGAGATGGGTGAGATTTTTAATGAATACTTCTCCTCTGTGTTTACTGCGGAGAGCACCATGGGTGCGAAAGAAATAAGGGAAACAAGTGGTGATGTCTTGGGCACACGCATGTTACCTGGGAGGAGGTATCTGCAGCCTTATAAAAGCAAATTACTGCGGATGCTGGAATCTGAAACCAAGAGAGAAAATGCTGGAAAATCTCAGTAGGTCTGGCAGCATCTGTAAGGAGAGAAAAGAGCTGATGTTTCTTGTCTAGATGACCCTTTGTCAAAGCTCTGAAACATCAGTTCTTTTCTCTCCATGCAGATGCTGCCAGACCTGCTGAGAATGGGGAGAGAGTGTGTGGGATGGAGATTTACAGCTTTTGGGGAATGAGAGAGGAAAGAATGTTCCATAGAAATTGTCTGTTCTGAATTTCTATCCTGTACTGACACTGATGACTTTTGGAAACTCATTTTCCAGGATATTGAAAGAGGAATCACAGGCTGAAATCTCAAACGTCACGTCGAGACGTGACAGAGTCATATTCCTTGGGACCTCAATATCATCGGACTTTGAATCCAGAAGGAGAAATGATTGTCCAGTCTGTCGATTTGAAAGGATTTGAAATGTCAGTGTGAGTGAAAAAGCATCAACACACTGCCACACTCGAGTGAGAGTGTTCTAGTGCATGGACTAAAGAGCTTTAACCAGTTACACAGCCTGAATAAATATCACAACATTCACAGCGGGTCGAGACTGTAATCTTGTTCTGTGTGTGGACGAAGTTTCAACTAATTGTCCACTCAAGAGACAGGTAAGGACACCTGCACCATGGAGAAACCATGGAAATGTGCAGACTGTGGGAAGGGATACAGAGCCCCATCAGAGCTGGAAACTCATCGGCGCAGCCACACTGGGGAGAGACCATTCATCTGCTCTCACTGTCGGGAGGGATTTAATCAGTTATCCCACCTGCAGTCACACCAGCGCGTTCACACTGAGGAGAGGCCATTCACCTGCTCGCAGTGTGGGAAGGGATTCATACAGTTATCCAGCCTGCAGACACACCAGCAAGTTCACACTGGAGAGAGGCCGTTCACCTGCTCTCAGTGTGGGAAGGGATTCACTCGGTCATTCCACCTGCAGAGACACCAGCGAGTTCACACTGGGGAGAGGCCATTCACCTGCTCTCAGTGTGGGAAGAGATTCACTCGGTCATCCCACCTGCAGAGACACCAGCGAGTTCACACTGGGGAGAGGCCATTCACCTGTTTTCAGTGTGGGAAGGGATTCACTCAGTCATCCAACCTGCGGACACACGAACGAGTTCACACTGGAGAGAGACCGTTCACCTGCTCTCAGTGTGGGCAAGAATTCACTCAGTTAGCCGACCTGCAGAGACACCAGCTACGTCACACAGGGGAGAGGCCATTCACCTGCTCTCAGTGTGGGAAGGGATTCACTCAGTCATCCCACCTGCGGATACACCAGCGAGTTCACACTGGGGAGAAACCATTCACCTGCTCTCAGTGTGGGAAGGGATTCACTCAGTCATCTGACCTGCGGACACACCAGCGAGTTCACTCAGGAGAGAGGCCGTTCACCTGCTCTCAGTGTGGGGAGGGATTCACTCGGTCAACCCACCTGCAGACACACCAGCAAGTTCACACTGCGGAGAAACCATTCATCTGCTCTCAGTGTGGGAAGGGATTCACAAACTCATCTGATCTGCTGACACACCAGCGAGTTCACACAGGGGAGAGGCCGTTCACCTGCTCTCAGTGTGGGAAGGGATTCACTCGGTCAACCCACCTGCGGACACACCAGCGAGTTCACTGGGGAGAGGCCATTCACCTGCCCTCAGTGTGGGAAGGGATTCACTCAGTCATCTGACCTGCGGATACACCAGCGAGTTCACACTGGCGAGAGACCATTCACCTGCTCTGTATGTGGGAAGGGATTCAGAGTTTCATCCCACCTGCTGAGACACCAACAAGTTCACGAGTGATTCCAGGGGTTGGATTCTGCTGTTATTGTTTCTGCTCTCAGTTACATCCAGGACTGCATTTTGTTCATTCTCACAGTTGGTCAATGGGGAGGGTCAGAGGGTTTCTTTGTGCTGGACTGGCTGGTCTCAGCCTCCAGTGGGCTGATGCTCTTTGAGTCTTGTTGCGAATACCTGGTTTCAAATGTCACAAGGATCACAGAGTGACAGGGTGTTAGGAGGTTTCGAGATATTTAGTCAGAAGAAAACAGAGGTTGGCAGTGCAAAGGTACATTTCTGAATGGAGGGCTGTGACAAGTGACATTCCTCAGGGATCAGTGCTGGGACTTTTGCTGTTTGTAATATATATAAATGATTTGGAGGAAAATGTAACTGGTTTGATTGGTAAATTTGTGGACAACACAAAGGTTGGTGGAATTGCGGATAGCGATGGGGTCCGACAGAGGATACAGCAGGATATAGATCAGTTGGAGACTTGGGCGGAGAGATGGCAGATGAAGTTGAATCCAGACAATTGTGAGATAATGATGGGAAATATCCAGTAAATGGCAGAACCCTTAAGAGTATTCATAGGCAGAGGGATGTGGGTGTACAGGTACACAGGTCATTGAAAGTGGCAACGCAGGTGGAGAAGGTAGTCAAGAAGGCACACGGCATGCTTGCCTTCATCAGCCGGGACACTGAGTTTAAAAATTGGCAAGTCATGTTGCAGCTTTATAGAACCTTAGTTAAACCGCACTTGGAATCTCGTGTTCAATTCTGGTCACCACTGTACCAGAAGGATGTGGAGGCTTTGGAGAGGGTACAGAAAATATGTATCAGGATGTTGCCTGGTATGGAGGGCATTAGCTATGAGGAGAGGTTGAAGAAACTTGCTTGGTTCCCAGTGGAACGAAGGAGGTTGAGGGGGGCGACCTGATAGAAGTCTACAAGATTTTGAGGGTCATGGACAGAGTGGATAGTCAGAAGCTTTTTCCCAGGGTGGAAGAGTCAGTTACTAGGGGCATAGGTTTAAGGTGCGAGGGGCAAGGTTTAAAGGAGATGTACAAGGCAGGTTTTTTACACAGAGTGTGGTGGGTGCCTGGAACTCGTTGCCGGGGACGGTAGTTGAAGAAGATACGACAGTGACTTTTAAGATGTGTCTTGACAAATATATGAATAGCATAGGAACAGAGGGATATGTTCCCGGAAAGGTCGGGGATTTTAGTTCAGACGGGCAGCATGGTTGCTGCAGGCTTGGAGGGCCAAAGGGCTTGTTTCTGTGCTGTAATTTTCTTTGTTCTTCATTCTGTTTGGAACACCCCAAATATCCATCCAATTTCCTTTTTAATTGTTTATTGTCTCCACTTCCTCCACCCTCGTAGGCAGCGAGTTTCAGGTCATTACCATTCGCTGCATCAGAATATTCTTCCTCACATCTCCCCCACTCCCCCCCCCCCGCCCCCGGCCCGGTCCCCTTGCATCTTTGACCCAAAACAAGAAATCTGTGTCCCCCCTCGTCCTTGTCCCTTCAGCTAATGGGAACAGCTTTTCTTTGTCCACCTTATCTCAACCTGTCAGAATCTTGTCCACTTCTATCAAATCTCCCCTCAACCTCCTTTGCTCCAAGGAGAACAACCCCAGCCTGACATTGACAATAAAGAACAAACTAACAGAATATGTTACTGTCTGAAATCAAATGGGAATGTTTAATTTCTGTTTTAAAGATATTGTGGATATATTGTCCTGGACAATAAAGGAATTGGAATAACTCACCTTGGGTGTGGTTGAATGGAAAATATCAATCTGATATCCACCTACAGTCTAGTGAAAGTCTGAAAAATGTACAAAGAACAATACAGCACAGGAACAGGCCCTTCGGCCCTCCAAGCCTGCACTGATCACGTCTTCCTAACTGGACAATCCGTTTGTATCCCTCTATTCCCAGTCTGTTCATGTGGCTATCTCAATAAGTCTTAAATGATCCTAGCATGTCTGCCTCAACCACCTTGCTTGGTAGTGCATTCCAGGCCTCCACCACCCTCTGTGTAAAGTACGTCCCCCACATATCTGTATTGAACCTTGCCCCCCTTACTTTGAACTTGTGACCCCTTGTGTTTGTCATTTCTGACCTGGGAAAAAGCTTCCAACTGTTCACCCTATCTATTCCCTTCATAATTTTATAAACTTCTATAAGGTCGCCCCCTCAACCTCCGTCTTTCCAGGGAGAACAACCCTAGTTTACTCAATCTCTCCTCATAGCTAATACCCTCCATACCAGGCAACATCCTGGTAAACTTTTTCTGCACTCTCTCCAAAGCCTCCACATCCTTCTGGTAGTGTGGCGACCAGAACTGGACACAGTATTCCAAATGTGGCCTAACCAACGTTCTATGTAACTGCCACATCATATGCCAACTTTTATACTCTATGCCCCGTCCAATAAAGGCAAGCATGCCATATGTCTTCTTCACCACCTTTTCCACCTGTGCTGCCACCTTTAAGGATATGTGGACTTGCACACCCAGATCCCTCTGTGTGTATATACTCCTGATGGTTCTGCCATTTATTGTATAGTTCCCCCTGCATTAGATCTACCAAAATGCATCACTTCGCATTTATCTGGAACTCCCACCTACCTGATGAAGTGACAGCCTGTTCCAAAAGCGAGTGGCTTTTGCTACCAAATAAACCTGTTGGACTTTAACCTGGTGTTGTTAGACTTCTTACTGTGTTTCCCCCAGTCCAACACCGGCATCTCCACATCTTAAATTCCATCTGCCATTTCTCCGCCCAATTTTCCAGCCTATCTATATCCTGCTGTATTCTCTGACAATGTTCATCACTATCTGCAACTCCAGCAATCTTTGTGTCGTCCGCAAACTTACTAATCAGCCCAGCGACATCTTCTTCCAAATCATTTATATATATCACAAACAGCAGAGGTCCCAGTACAGAGCCCTGCAGAACACCTGAGTCATGAGGTGGAGATGCCGGCGTTGGACTGGGGTAAACACAGTAAGAGTTTTAACAACACCAGGTTAAAGTCCAACAGGTTTATTTGGTAGCAAATGCCATTAGCTTTCGGAGCGCTGCTCCTTTCGACCACCTGCTCCATCTGACGAAGGAGCAGCGAACAAACAAAGAACAATACAGCACAGGAACAGGCCCTTCAGCTCTCCAAGCCCGCGCCGCTCCCTGGTCCAAACTAGACCATTCTTTTGTACTTCTCCATTCCCACTCCGTTCATGTGGCGATCAAGATAAGTCTTAAACATTCCCAGTGTGTCTGCCTCCACCACCTTGCCCGGCAGCGCATTCCAGGCCCCCACCACCCTCTGTGTAAAATACGTCCCTCTGATATCTGTGTTAAACCTCCTCCTCTTCACCTTGAACCTATGACCCCTCATGAATGTCACCACCGACCTGGGGAAAAGCTTCCCACTGTTCACCCTATCTCTGCCTTTCATAATTTTATACACCTCTATTAGGTCACCCCTCATCCTCCGTCTTTCCAGGGAGAACAACCCCAGTTTACCCAATCTCTTCTCATAACTAAGCCCTTCCATCCCAGACAGCATCCTGGTAAACCTCCTCTGTACTCTCTCTAAAGCCTCCACGTCCTTCCGGTAGTGTGGCGACCAGAACTGGACGCAGTATTCCAAATGCGGCCGAACCAACGTTCTATACAACCGTAACATCAGACCCCAACTTTTATACTCTATGCCCCGTCCTATTAAGGCAAGCATGCCATATGCCTTATTCTCAACCTTCTCCACCTGTGACATCACCTTCAAGGATCTGTGGACTTGCACACCCAGGTCCCTCTGCGTATCTACACCTTTTATGGTTCTGCCATTTATCGTATAGCTCCCCCCTACGTTAGTTCTCCCAAAATGCATCACTTCGCATTGATCAGGATTGAACTCCATCTGCCATTTCTTTGCCCAAATTTCCAGCCCATCTATATCCTTCTGTAGCCTCTGACAATGTTCCTCACTATCTGCGCTCCGAAAGCTAATGCCATTTGCTACCAAATAAACCTGTTGGACTTTAACCTGGTGTTGTTAAAACTCTTACTGTGAACACCCTAGTCACAGCCCTCCAATCAGAAAAAGACCCCTCCACTGCTACCCTCTGTCTTCTGTGGCGAAGCCAGTTCTGTACCCATCTAGCTAGTTCACCTTTGATCCCGTGAGATTTAACCTTTTGCACCAGCCTGCCATGAGGGACCTTGTCAAATGCTTTACTAAAATCCATGTAGACGACATCCATGGCCCTTCCCTCGTCAATCATTTTTGTCACCTCCTCAAAAAACTCAACCAAATTTCCCTCGTACAAAACCATGTTGTCTATCGCTAATGAGATTATTCAGTTCTAAATGTGTACAGATCCTATCTCTAAGAATCTTCTCCAACAATTTCCCGACCACGGACGTCAAGCTCACTGGCCTATAATTGCCCGGGTTATCCTTGCTACCCTTCTTAAATAACGGGATCACATTTGCTATCCTCCAATCCTCTGGGACCTCACCTGTGTCCAATGAAGAAACAAAGATTTCTGTCAGAGGCCCAGCAATTTCATCTCTTGTCTCTCTCAGTAACTGGAAGTCCCTTCCTCGCAGCACTGTGGATGTGCGTACACCTCAGGCATTGCAGCAGTTCAAGAAGGCACCCTTGGGGTTGACCATGGCCAAGGCAGCGACATACAGCCACATATTCTGTTATAATTGAAGGACTGCAGATTGAATGTGAGGCATTGTGGGACTGGACTATCTTGACCATATTCCTGTGACTGCCCGGAAACACGTGTCTATTTTAGTTTATAATTGAGGATTTCTGGGAATAAGTTAAATGCGGAAATATTAACCATAGCCTGGAGGAATTTGGAATAACTGAGAATTTTATCCCCAGATAAAGAACAAAGATTTTGCCAGTGTTTGGGTGGAACGTGTTTGGGGTTTTAAATCAACAAAAGATGTTGCCTCTAAAATCAGTCCTTGTAAGTTGGCTTAAAAAAGGTTAAGTTATAATGAAGGATCTTGCATCTTATTTTAATCAAGAAGTTGTGAGCTTGTAGTGCTCTGTCGCTTTAAGAAGCTATAGCTGCGAGAGAGAATGCTGAGGATTCATTGTTTGAAATTTATGAGCTGTGAGAATCTGTGTGTTTTGTTTGTTTTATGTGGATGTTTGTAGATGTGTTTTATCATTGTTTTGGGCTACATTTGTTACGGTTTATCTTTCTGGTGGATTAACCTGATCTTGAATCTTTAATTAAAGGCATTTTTGGAAGTTTAAAAACAGGATCACAAGAACGCTTAAGTAATTAATTTTGGTTATTGTTGTTGTAAAGCACATGCTAAGTTTCTCTGTTTGTGTATGGATGATATTTGTGGGTTGAACGCTTCAAGCTTTGAGGTTTTCTGTCTGTGATTTAAATCAAACAGATTTTTAACAAAGAAAGTGTGATCAATAAAACTTTTTTTGTTCAGAAGTTATGAACTTGGAGCCATATTTACTGGCCAGAGACAGGATTCCAGGGTATTTTACTAAACATGTGGAAACTTTAATCCGGATACAATTCACCCATGTGAGAATGAGAGTTTTAATTTGTAATGGTTATTTAAAATTTGACACATGTGAAATGATTCTGACCAATCCTGTGTTGGATTGATCTTGGGTTAAACTTCCTGTCAGGTCCAAAGATTTATTCCTGACGCAAGTAACACAAAGAAAAGGAAAATTCTGGAATTGGATACTGAAGAAAAGAGTTTACAAAGAAAGAGTATTAAATAGAAATGTTCCCAGACCATGTGGTCATTAGATTAAAACAAAGGAAGAGTGCTGACGTCCATTTGAGAACTTTTAATCCACCCCATTTCTAACTAAGGGAGTCTATGTACAAAGAAAGACCCCCCCAATGGGGGGTCTGGAAAGCATCATGATAGGGGAACTTGTCCATGAGATGATCACAAAGCCCCATAATGCCCAGATACTAATTTTATTGAACCTATAATGTGTGTAATCTATCACCATTCTGATTGGATTGTGTCCAGCCGGGATGGGCTGAGTAACTGGATAAGAATTGATGATATTCTTTGTTGGGTGGAGTTACACATGATCAGCCCTGTGGCTTCTCCCCGCTGGCGTAACTCAATAAACTGTTTGTCGATTGAATCAGGCACAACACACTGGGTACATTACCACTTCATCCTTGGGAGTGGCCTGATAGGCCGTGGTCCAGACTAAATGTGGCCTTTGGGGGCCTTTCATGAATCACGTGTGTTTGGTCGTTGTAAATGTGCATTCAAAATGGTTGGAAGCACAGACCATGAGTAATATTCCAGCTCCTGTGACAATAGAGAAGCTCTGTCAAATTTTCACAAGCCCTGGGTTACCAGATTGGCTTGTTTCAGATAACGACACTCTGTTTACAAGTGAGGTGTTTCAGGAATTCCTGTAAAGGAATGGTCTACGCCATGTGCGTACTGCACCATTTCATCTGGCTACAAATGGTCTCGCAGAAAGAGCTGTTCAAACACTGAAGGAGGGATTGAAGAGAATGGCAAGCGATACTTTAAGAACAAGCTCTCAAGATTTTTGTTCCAGTTTCGCATCACACCACAATCCACAACCGGACTCTCTCCTGCGGAATTTTTCGGGGAAAGGTTGAAGTCTCATCTGGATCTGCTTCACCCAGATCTCAGAGCAAAAGTGAGCAGGAGACAAGAGAAGAAGGAGGGACACGACTACCGCACCAAAGAGGGGCAGTTCAAACCGGGTGATCAGGTTTACATCAGAAACTTTGGGAGGAACCAAAGGTGGTTACCGGGAATAATTTTAAACCAAAGTGGTCCAGTATCTTGGGTGGTGAGACTGTAAAATGGAAGAGTTGTTCGCAGACACCAAGACCATATTCGCTTGCGGTGTGACCCCGTGTCAGGAACAGTTTCAGAGTCAGCAACCATTACTGAGAACATGGCAGAGGGTCATGCTGCTGTGGATGTTCACCAGGAAATGGTTCCAGCTTTGCCAGTTGACTCTGCTGTGGGAGTGGAAGAGGAATGTTCATGTACAGATTCTCAAACTACCTCTGCACCTCCCATTCCAGAAACACCATTACAAGATTTACCAGTGGTATTGTACAGGTCGCAATGCAACCACAAAGCTCCTGACAGATTTCCGTATTATTAAAGACATTACTTTGTTGTATTTCTGTCCTGATGGGGGATTGAAATTTAAGGGGAGAAGAAGTGTTACAGAGTGTTCTTCTCAACCTCTCTCCCTTCTGAGCACGTGCGGGCTTTGGGCGGGGTTTCAGTCTGCAAGTCCAGGCTGGTTCCAATGCTCCTGTTTCCTTTTGTTTGCCAATGATTTTTAAACTTTGTTATTTATTTATATAAAGAACATCCTGCTTTTAACAATGCATTTGACTACCTTATTTGTGACTGAAGTTCCCACAATTGTAAAGCAGGAGATTAGTTAAATGGACAGCCTGAATTGAGAGACAATTAAATAATAAATGAATCATTAATACAGTTGTTAGGCTGGAAATGTAAATTTGAACACAAAAGTTTATAACGTTTAGAATTATAAAGATATAAAGAATGTTTAAAATGCTGTGGGAATTATAAAATGTTACGTTCTGAGGCCAACAGAATAAAAAAAATAACAAGACTTGTTAGCGTGGCGCGGTGCCACAGTGGTTAGCAGTGCTGTCTCACAGTGCCAGGGACCTGGGTTCGATTCCCGGCTTGGGTGACTGTGCGGAGTCTGCACGTTCTCCCCGTGTCTGCATGGGTTTCCTCCGGGTGCTCCAGTTTCCTCCCACAGTCCGAAAGACGTGCTGGTTAGGTGCATTAGCCATGTTAAATTCTCAATCAGTTTATCCGATCAGTCGCCAGAGTGTGGCAACTAAGGGATTTTCATAGTAACTTCATTGCAGTGTTAACGTAAGCTGATTGGTGACACTAATAAATAAACTAATACTTTGTTAACCTTGACTGGAGGGGATGAATCAGTTCCTGTTCAAGATGTCTCAACATTGAATGACTGATGTTAACCAATTATTGGTCAACACTCAGGCAACCCCAAGCTAAGAGATATCGTTTGAGAGAAAGAATTGTCTTAAAATTCAGACAATGTGTGCAACTAGCTAAAAACCAAACCAGTTTCATTATTGACAAGTTATAGACCAATTGGCTAATTCCCAACAATTGGCTGAGGTGGGCTTTCTACATTTTGAAAATATAAAAAAGGGGATTCAAGAAACCAATTTGGTAGTAGTTTTTAAAAGTTCAAGGTTTTTTAAAGTTTATTTATAAGTGTCACACATTCACACTGCAATGAAGTTACTCTGAAAATCCCCCAGTCACCACACTCTGGCACCTGTTCGGGTAAACTGAGGGAGAATTTAGCATGCTCAATGTACCTAACCAGCAAGTCCTTCGGTCTGTGGGAGAAAACCCAGTCAGAGTTTTAACAACACCAGGTTAAAGTCCAACAGGTTTATTTGGTAGCAAATACCATTAGCTTTCGGAGCGCTGCTCCTTCGTCAGATGGAGTGGAAATGTGCTCTCAAACAGGGCACAGAGACACAAAATCAAGTTACAGAATACTGATTAGAATGCGAATCCCTCCAGCCAACCAGATCTTAAAGATACAGACAATGTGGGTGGAGGGAGCATTAAGCACAGGTTAAAGAGATGTGTATTGTCTCCAGACAGGACAGCCCGCAAGTCCAGGAGGCAAGCTGTGGGGGTTACTGATAATGTGACATAAATCCAACATCTGCTCAGCGACTCTGCGCTGTTGTGAGTCATGAAGGCCGCCTTGGAGAATGCTTACCCAAAGATCAGAGGCTGAATGCCCATGACGCACTTCAGCGGTCACGGGCATTTGTCAGGAGAGAAAAGTGCTTACATTTCGAGTCCAGATGACCCTTTGTCAAAGACTGACCTCTGAAGAATTGAGCGAGGGAGGTGGAGAAGAACAAAATGAAAGATCTGCAAACTGACAAAATGTTTCACGGCCCACGACCAAAACGTCTTGCAGAGGTTGCTGTGGCAGGGTTGTGTGGTGTATTGGTCACTGTTCTCCTGAAGGCTGGGTAGTTTGCTGCGGACAATGGTCTGTTTGAGGTTGTGCGGATGTTTGAAGGCAAGATGTGGGGATGGCCTTGGCGAGATGTTCATCTTCATCAATGACATGTTGAAGGCTCCAGAGGAGATGTCGTATCTTCTCCACTCCGGGGAAGTACTGGACGACGAAGGGTACCCTGTCCACCGTGTCCCGTGTTAGTCTTCTGAGGAGGTTGGTGCTATTTTTCGCTGTGGCGCGTCGGAACTGTCAATCAATGAGTCGAGCGCCATATCCTGTTCTTATGAGGGCATCTTTCAGCGTCTAGAGGTGTCTGTTGCGATCCTCCTCATCCGAGCAGATCCTGTGTGTACGGAGGGCTTGTCCGTAGGGGATGGCTTCTTCAACGTGTTTAGGGTGGAAGCTGGAGAAGTGGAGCATCGTGAGGTTTTCCGTGGACTTTGGTACAGTGAGGTGCTGAGGTGACCATCCTTAATGGAGATGCGTGTGTCCAAGAATGCAACCAATTCCGGAGAGTAGTCCATGGTGAGTCTGATGGTGGGATGGAACTTGTTGATGTCATCATATAGTTGTTTCAGTGATTGTTCACCACGAGTCCAAAGGAAGAAAATATCATTGATGTATCTAGTGTATAGCATTGGTTGAAGGTCCTGTGCGGTGAAGAAGTCTTGTTCGAACCTGTGCATGAAGATGTTGGCATATTGAGGTGCGAATTTGGTCCCCATGGCTGTTCCATGTGTCTGGATGAAGAACTGGTCGTTGAAGGTGAAGACATTGTGTCCAGGATGAAGCGGATGAGTTGTAAAATTGCATCTGGAAACTGGCAGTTGTCAGCGTTGAGTACTGAGGCCGTTGCAGCAATGCCATCATCGTGGCGGATGCTGGTGTCGAGTGCCAAGACATCCATTGTGACGAGGAGCGCTCCTGGTTCAACTGCTCCATGTGTGCTGAGTTTCTGTAGGAAGTCCATAGTGTTGCGACAAAAGCTGGGGGTTCTTTGTACAATGGGTTTCAGGATGCCCTCGACGTAGCCGGAGAGGTTCTCGCACAGGGTCCCATTGTCTGATACGATGGGATGGCCGGGTGTGTTGGCCTTGTGTAACTTCGGGAGGCAGTAGAGATCTCCAATGCGGGGAGTACATGGGATGAGAGCACGGAGGGTGCAATCTGGACAGGAAGCAGTGAGCATTGATCTGTCAATATATAGAACAGGGCAGGGGTTTGATCTACAGAGAGCCAGCATTGAATCAGTGGACTGAATGGCCCCATTCTAGACCCTACTGTCTGACTGATCTGAAGAGAGAAATTTAAGCTGCTCCAGTCTCTCAGAGAATCCCTGCAGTATAGGAGGAGGCCATTCGGCCCATTGAGTCTGTACAAATCACGATCCCACCCAGGCTCTATTCCCGTAACCCTACACATTTAGCTTGTTAATCCCCCTGACGCTAGTGTCAATTTAACATGGCCAATCAACCTAACATGCACATCTTTGGACTGTGGGAGGAAACCAGAGCACCCGGAGGAAACCCATGCAGACATGAAGAGAAAGTGCAAACTCCACACAGCCAGTGACCTGAGGCCGGAATTGAACCTGGGTTCCTGGTGCTGTGAGTCAGCAGTGCTAACCAGTGTGCCACGGTGCCGCCAACTAACTGAATTACCTCATCTTAGAATTGTACAGTGCAGAAGAGGCCCTTCGGCACATCGAGTCTGCACCGACACGCAAGAAACACCCGACCTCCCACCAAATCCCATTTACCAGCAACTGGCCCATAGCCTTCAATGTTCTGATTTGCCAGATGCTGATCCAGGTACTTTTTAATGATGTGAGATGCCATTCGTGCAAATCTCCTCTGCACCCTCTCTAAGAACTTCACATCTTCCCTAAGGTCTGGGACATATATAGGGTTCCATTCTCGAGGGATAGAATTGAACAGCAGGGAGGTTATGTTCGACTTGATTGGAAGCGTGATTATACTACACTGGGAATACTGTCAACATTTGTGATCATAGAATCCCTCCAGCGCGGAAGGAGGCCATTCAGCCCGTTGAGTCTTCACCGACTCTCCGAAGGTTCATCCCAGCCAGGTCCACTCCATCCTATTTTCATAACCCCGCATATTTACCACAGCTAATCCACCAAACCTGCTCATCTTTGGAATGTGGGAGGAAACCAGAGCACCCGGAGGAAACCCATGCAGACATGGTGATAATGTGCAAACTTCACACAGACAGTGACCCAAGGCCAGAATCAAACCCAGTCCCTGGCACTGAGGCAGCAGTGCTAACCACTGTAAAAATAGGGGCACTGGAGAAGGAGCAAGAAATATTCACAAGAATAATCTCAGAACTGAGAGCATTTAACCCTCAGGAAAGGCTGGGGCTGCTGATTGTTACAAAGACATTGTCAGCTTAAAAAATATTTATTTTTGATCTTTTACACTGTTCCAATTTGGCTGTACACTGCCCAATTCTGGATCCCAAATTGTTCTTTTAAAGGGTTTGAATTTGGCAGAGATATAACCATCAAGCAAAGACTCAGACACCAAATCAGTCAATTGTATCAAAGTTTATTGATTATAAGCAACTTTTAGAAACTGATCACCTAACTAACAGAGATGGGATGTAGGGTAAAGTTTACTCATCAATGAAACTCCACCAACTCCACACTTTCAAATCAGTGATCATTCCAAGGGACGACAACGTGAACTCCTGGGGCTGACAGAGAAACAGTCACTGCCTCCGAGAAGCACAGGCGGCACCTTCCTGGGGTATCGATGGGCAGGGAATCCATCACTGAACCAGTCCCAGGATGAACTACTCATCTGCCCCTGAGCTTTATTGGAAACGACCTTCACGTTGATAGGAGGAAGCTTGACTATCCCTGAAGATTCAAACCGCTTCTCCTACACTCCATGTTCACAAAGGTGAATCCCAGAAACCCCTCTTTTTAGACTCAAAAGACGTTGTGAGTCCACCTCAGGCAAATGTTTGGAAACGGCGAATTGGTCTATAATTTGTCAATAGAGTCAACTCCATTGGTTCCATTTAATCACGCACAAGGTCTTCAACTTAGGACAATGCCTTCCTTTCAGCTCTGCCTGTTATCTTGATGTCTTTACCGGAGTCCCATTCATTCAGACAGACTCAACAGTCAAGGACAGTGTGTGTGTTCCTGATAGGGAGAGAGTCCAAGGATGCAACTGATTCTGGAGAGTAGTCTGTGGTGAGTCTGATGGTGGGATGGGACTTGTTGATGTCATCATATAGTTGTCTCAGTGATAGTTCGCCAGAAATCCAAAGGAAGAAAATGTCATTGATGTATCTAGTGCATAGCATCGGTTAAAGGTCCTGTGCGGTGAAGAGGTCTTGTTCGAACCTGTGCATGAAGATGTTGGCATATTGAGGTGCGAATTTGGTCCCCATGGCTGTTCCGTGTGTCTAGATGAAAAACTGATTGTTGAAGGTGAGGACGTTGTGTTTGCACATTATCGCCATGTCTGCATGGGTTTCCTCCGGGTGCTCTGGTTTCCTCCCACATTCCAAAGATGAGCAGGTTTGGTGAATTAGCTATGGTAAATATGCGGGGTTATGAGGATAGGATGGAGTGGACCTGAGAGTCCAAGGCTCATCCCATTTCTTTCCCAGCTCTGACACCACCTTAATGTCCTCATAAGCAAAGTTGATGGAGAAATACAGAAATATCCTAAAGTGGCTTCTCATTAACTGCTGATTATTAATAACTTATCCTTCAATTGAAACTTCACTGAGGTTCACTATTTGGTCAGTCATCTGTTTCTGGCTGATTCCTATTGATGTAATAACCCTTCATGAATACATGTGAGTGATGATACTGAACATTAAACGGCTTCTTATCTCTGTGCGAGAACAAAATGACATTTTAACCTTTCATTGCTGTGAATGTAACTGAAATTAACCTGAAAATGGTTGGGTTTCACTAAAATCTAGTGCACAGACTTAGTTACACGACTGGCCTGGCCCTGTGCTGTAGACTCAATGGAACAGAGAAAAATTTATTTATTTTAGAAAAACACTATTTACTATCCAAGATAAATAAATGTCCTTCATCAGCTTTTGTGGATCATTTCACTGGAAATGTGCTCTCCCAGGCGCAAAGAGCATTAGCCTTGGAAGCAAAGTCATGTGATGGGTTAATGCAACAGAAAGAAACCCAACCCTCTGTTAGCAGGGTTTGTGAGGTGGCCGGATATCACCAAAACTTCAGCCAATACAAGGACTCACGAAAGCCAGTGTCCAAGTTTAAAGATGTAACATTTATTTGAAGAGTGCGTCACAGGGAGAGATTATTGAAGAGCCCTCGGCCCCTCCAGACGTAGAGCAGCCTGACATCTCCAATAAACTCCAATGAATACAGTTTCGGATCGATCAATTCTACATTTTTCATATCAAATTCTCCTGCCTTTCATCAGCTTTGAATCAATCTTCCATATACTTAAATCATGAATAACATCTGTCACATACTTTAGACAATTGCATTTTACCCTCTGACATGATGGGATTTCATTGGTCCGTGGAATCCAGATGCTTCCTCCCCTATTGGTGACTCAACTTCCTCTACTGCTTAGCAACGCCAGACGTTAAGGTCAAAGTTAATCTTCCCACTATTTTCCTCCATGTCACCGGCCATATCAGACTGATGCACGTTCTCATGTCTGAGAAGGCATTGTCTTATCCAGACAGAGAATAACTCTGTTCATAAGCAGCCCTGAGAACCTGACTGCTCACAATTCCCGTTAATAAGAACTTGCACATTCTGAGGTTTCATTGTTTCCTAAGAATGAGGCTCTGTCTGAAAGTCCCCAGACCATCAGGCCCGGCGGCAACTTGCTCTTGGCTAAAGCACTCAATCACTCTATAAAAATACAGTCAATACATTTAAAATATCAAAAGATGCGTTTAAATCATAATCACTTGTTTTAAATCTCTTACTGCATTCACACGTGTGTGAACTATTCCCTTGTTAGCTTCTGAGTCTGATTTAGAGTCATTTAACTCAATGCTGGTCGTTCAGTCAGTGTCTTAAATGCCTAATGGTTTAAAATCTTCTCGAACACACTTGGATTTTTTTCCTTTCCCCAACACCCTCCCACTTCACCAACTGTCAGAATGAACATGGTTCAGTCCTGGATGTGATTAACAGCAGCAATAACAGCAGAACCCAACCCTGGTCATCACTTGTGAACTCGCTGGTGTCTCCGCAGGCTGGATGATGTACTGAATCCCTTCCCACACTGAGGGCAGGTGAAGGGTCTCTCCCCAGTGTGAATTCGCTGGTGTCTCTTCAGGGCATTTGAATGTCTGAATCCCTTGTCACACACAGTGCAGATGAACGGCCTCTCCCCAGTGTGAATTCGCTGGTGTCTCTTCAGGCTGCATAACTGAGTGAATCCTTTCCCACAGTCAGAGCAGGTGAACAGTCTCTCCCTGGTGTGAACTCGCTGGTGTGTCAGCAGAATGGTTGAGTGAGTGAATCTTTTCCCACAGTCAGAGCAAGTGAATGGCCTCTCTCCAGTGTGACCTCGCTGGTGTCTCTGCAGGTTGGATAACTGAGTGAATCCCTTCCCACACACAGAGCAGTTGTACGGCCTCTCTCCAGTGTGAACTCGCTGGTGTATCCGCAGGTCAGATAACTGAGTGAATCTCTTCTCACACACAGAGCAGGTGATTGGCTTCTCCCCAGTGTGAACCCGCTGGTGTGTCCTCAGGGTGGATGACCATTTAAATCTCTTTGTGCAGTGAGAGCAGCTGAAGGGTCTCTCCTCAGTGTGAATGCGCTGGTGAATCATCAGATCTGCAGCACTTTTGAAGCCACTTCCACAGTCAGAACATTTAAAGGGTCTCTCATTGCTGTGAGTGACTTTGTGTGTCAGCAGGTTGGATGAAGTAGTGAATCCCTTCCCACACACACAGCAGGTGAACGGTTTCTCCCCGGTGTGAACTCGCTGGTGTCTCCGCAGAATGGTTGAGTGAGTGAATCCTTTCCCACAGTCAGAGCAAGTGTACGGCCTCTCCCCAGTGTGAACCCGTTGATGTGTCCACAGGTCAGATAACTGAGTGAATCCTTTCCCACAGTCAGAGCAGGTGAACGGCTTCTCCCCAGTGTGAACTCGCTGGTGTCTCCGCAGGCTGGATGACCATTTAAATCTCTTTGTGCAGTGAGAGCAGCTGAACGGTCTCTCCTCAGTGTGAATGCGCTGGTGGGACATCAGATCCTGTGAGCTTTTGAAGTCACTCCCACAGTCAGAGCATTTAAAGGGTCTCTCACTGGTGTGAGTGAGATTGTGACTCAGCAGACCGGGTAACTGAGTGAATCCCTTCCCACACACAGAACAGGTGAATGGTTTCTCCCCAGTGTGACTGCGTTGATGAGTTTCCAGCTCAGATGGAAACCTGAATCCCTTCCCACAGTCCCCACATTTCCATGGTTTCTCCATGGTGCGGGTGTCCTTGTGACTCTCCTGGTTAAAGCTCTTTCCACACTCAGTGCACTGGAACACTCTCACTCCGGTGTGAGTGTGTCTCGGTGCTTTTCTGGTCACACTGATGTTTAAAATCTTCTGAAGCAGACAGAACAGAGAAGTTTTCTACTTTTGGATTCAAAGGTCGATTATATACATGTCCCAGTGAATTGAGTGACTGTCAGATCTTCAGGTGATCTTCAGGAGAAGTTTGAGATTTCTATCTGTAAATCCTCACTCTCTGATATCCTGTAAAAGGAATTTACAAAAGTCATCATTGTCGGTGCAGGAGAGAAATTCAGAACAGACTATTTTAGTTTCTATGGAAAATTCTTTTTTCATTGTTGAAAGTCAGGTCGGATACTTCGAGGTGTTCTATGAAGCTCGCCTGACCTGTAACATTTTACTCCAGGTGTGATTCAACTGACCCTTGAGGAGCTTTTATCGAAAACAAAGTTTAATTAAGAATATTGTTGACATGCACAGCAAGACAATTAGCGAGAACTTTTAGTAATTGCAAACAAGAAACACAACAACCACGATAAGGTACAACGCTTAAGGAATATCTCTAACGTGTTCTAACCAAAGCCAACATCCAATACACAAAACACTCCTAATAAGCACACTACAGCATAGGTTAATGCCCACTTGTTACAGGTATCCAGCATCCTGGGTTGAATGCTGAAAATCCCTTGGGAAGAAACTCAGAAGTGATTGTAGTCGAATCTGTTCCCCTAAAACACAGTTTCTTTAAGGCAGAACCAAACAAAGAGAAAATACAGACAAAGAGACTGCTTCTTAGCTTGCTGCGAAACTGCTTTCCAAAACGAAACTAAAAGCCGAAAGGAAAAAACTCCGATCACCTGACTGCCACAAACGAATCTGAAAGCCCCATCACCTGACTGCCACAGCTCAGCTCCACCCCGTAATGACATTGCTCAAGCTATAAGCGGCATGATTTAAAAAAAAATTTTTTTCAAGGTATCATTCAAGGTATGACATAATTCCCCAAAAGCTGTGAATCTCCATCCCACACACTCTCCCTCCATTCTCACTCTGCTGTATCTAATATTCACCCTCCCAATTCTCCTGAAGGTGCTGATTGAGGCTGATTGACAGATCCATGCTCACTGCTTCCTGTCCTAGACACAGAGAGCTGAAAATCTCCATTCAGGCTGCCAGACAGATATATGTCGATGTGACAGGACGAACAATGTGTGGAATGTACAGACTGGATTCACTTCCTTTCCCTTCAGTTGCTGCAAATTCCCAATTTCCCTCAGAATGAGAAAAGAAATGGAAAGGGGAGAAAAGGAAGTCTTTTACTCACAGATGTTGGCCTCTTTTTAGGTCAAACCAAAGAAACAAACTCAAGTTAAGTCAGGACAAAGTAAAAGGGGCAGCTCCCCAAAAGGAGGGGGGGAACAGCCCGAACAAAAATCAAAGTACAAAGGAAACTTAAAAACATCAAATTAAAATGTGATTATTAGGGTCGATAACGCACCCCAACCCCTGCGGTGCCCAGCGGGCGCGGAAGGCGTCAACCGCGCCCATGGACACCGCATGCTCCCTCTCCAGGGACAGCTGGCCGCGAACGTAGCCGCGGTAGAGGGGAAGACAGTCAGGATGGACGGCCCCCTCGATCGCCCGCTGCCTGGACCGGTAAATGGCGCGTTTCGCCAGGAGCAGGTTCACGAGGAGGTCGCCATCCCGACCCTCCCCTCTCCGCACCGGGTGTCCGTAGATCAGGAGCATGGGACTGAAGTGCAAGCAAAACATTAATAAACGGTTCTTTAGGAAAACAAAAAGGGAGTGCAACCTAAGACACAAAAGAAAGACATGGTCCACGGACTCCACAAGGCCACAGAAAGGGCAGTCTTCGGAGCCCGTGAACCAGTGAATCCTACGGTTGTGCGGCACTGCTGCATGCATCACTCTCCACCCCAGGTCCCCGACGTAATTGGGGGAGATCCCTCCGTAGAGGGACCTCCGCCGCCCGGCGGCAACAAGGCCCGCCAAGGTGTATCCGGGCGACAGGTGAGGACGCGGTAGTGGAAGGTGTGCAGCAGCAGCCCGCACAGGAAACACCTCCGCGCGGTAGAAAAAGGCACGGAGGACATTTCCGTGAGGCGGCTCAGGCTGTGGGGCACCTCACCCAGGGGAGGGGGCTGAGGCTTTGGGCCAATGTGGAATTCCGCCCGAACAGGGGAACGCTCGGGCGGGATCCCACCGCACGCCTGCGCCGTCTCGAGTTTGCGTGCAGTTTCGGGGCCGAGCACGACCGTCCTAAGGTCTAGGATGGCTTTGGCCGCGCGCCAGACGGATGTCCCAACGCGCTCAGCCAGCACGCGGGGACTCATCCAGCCCGCTCCTCCGCCATCGAGCACGTCCCCGATTCTGGTCACCCCGGCGTCCACAGCCCCCCTCTCCGCCAGCCACCTGAAGTCATACGGCTGGAGGAGCGGATTCCTGAGCAGCGGCTCTCGCACGAGAGCCGCTACTCCTGACGGGGGAGAGCTGCGTCGCGAGGCGACCTTGTTCCAGACAGTGAGGAGGTCCTGGTAAAAGACGGGCAACTCCTGCAGGGCGGTCGGAGCACGCCCCAGTTCGATATGCAGGGGCTGCAAGTCATAACTCAGGCCGTGCCACTGGCGGAAGAAATACGTCGCCATGGCACACCATCGTGGAGGGGGCTCAACGTAAAGGTACCTCTGCAGGGCCTGGAGGCGGAAGGTCGCTATCTGAATGCGGAGGCACACCAGACCTTGTTCGCCCTCCTCAAGCGGTAGATGCAGAACCACGGCAGGGACCCAGTGCAGTCGATTGTCCCAGAAGAACCGCAGGAGGGTTCTCTGGATATTGGCTACATGCTACCAAATAAACCTGTTGGACTTTAACCTGGTGTTGTGAGACTTCTTACTGTACTGGCAACAAAGCCAGGGGGAGGGGCCAAAGGGACCAGCCGGTACCACAGCATGGAGGCGAGCAACTGGTTTATGACGAGAACTCGTGCCCGTGAATGGTCACAAACACTCACCTCTGAAACAATTTAACTGATTTTAATATTAAAATCTCCTGCTGGAGCCTGCAGCTGGAAAGATATCAGAAGCATTGGCATCAGAGAAAAATCTCCCAGTTGAGGAAATCCCCGGGGAGCGGGGGTGATGTCACTGTGCAATTTTAAGTATGTAATGAGATCACAGACAGGAACACAGAATACCTGGGTCTGTGCAAACCAGTGATCACCACACACATTATGGAGGATGTGAGGCTCCTTGACAGGGTGCAGAGGAGATTTATCAAAATGGTTTCAGGGATGAGGAATTATAGTTACAATGTTAGTGTGGTGAACCATCGTTGGTTCACCACTGGGGTTTGTTACCATGTTACTGTTGGGCTAGGGTGTTATTACTGTGGGGGTTGTACAATGTTGTTGGGTTAGGGTGTTTACCTGTTATAAGTGTTACCATGGCACATTCCAGTGGGGTCCCGCCTCCGGTGGCAGGGTATAAGACCCCCTGCTCCGGCAGGACCCCTTCAGTCTGAACTGGTGTATTCGTGTTAGTAGTTTCATTGTTACTGTATTAAAGCCTTCAATACTAAAGCCTTGATTCCATGTGCTCATTGACGCGCATCAATTTAATACAGTAAACAGAGAGTATGGAACAGATTCTAAAACCGGATCGTCTGACACTGGACCCACGTGCGGTCGGTGCAGCTAACACATTCGACCATTGGTGGAAGTGCTTTGAGGACTACCTGGCAGCCTCGGTAGCTATCACTACGGACAGTGATAGACTCCAGGTCCTCCACGCGAGGGTAAGCGACACGATTTACCTAGCCATTCGTGCAGCTCCCACTTACCAGGGTGCCGTCGAGCTCCTAAAGAATAGGTACATTACGCCACCCAACGAGATACATGCTCGTTACCTCCTCGCTACACGACGTCGGCAGTCGGGCGAAACCATAGAGGATTATGCCAATGAGCTCCTGCAGCTTGCCAGGGGTTGCGACTGTAAGGACGTCTCCGCCGAGCAGTACATGTACGACCTCGCCCGAGACGCGTTCGTAGCAGGGGTAGGGTCCTCGTACATCAGGCTTAAATTACTAGAAAAGGGGAAACTCAACTTGACCCAGGCAATGGGGATGGCCGCGAGGTTGGAGGCGGCGTCGAAGAGCTTGGCGCTGTACCCCGAGGACCACGTGCAGTCAACGTGGTTGGAGCAAGCTCTGCTCCCTCCTCGCCCCGCGAACCCGCGCTCCCAGATCGATTCGACGACGGCGGCAGCTCCAGGTGGCCAGCGATGCTATTTTTGCGGTGGGGCCAAGCATCCACGGAAACAGTGTCCGGCAAGAACGGCAATCTGCAGCCAGTGCGGTAAAAAAGGCCACTACGGCAAAGTCTGTAGGTCCAGACCTAAAAACGGCAGTGCAGTTTGTAACCCTCCAGAACGGAGACCATCTCTTTCGGCGTTGCAGTACCCACGAGGTCCGACCACGTGCGATCTCAGGACGGCGCCATCGTGGCAAACAGAGGAGGAGGAAGACCACCAGGAGTCGCTGCGCTTGGCGCCCTCGCCCACGTGCGATTCATGGGGGCGGCCATCATGGTCCACGACGACTAGGAGCGACCAGCAGGGGTCCTCAGCATCCACATCGGCAGCATGCAGTGACGCCCAGGGGCCAACGGTGGCGTCGATCTCTCTGGACCAGACCAGGCATTACAGACTGGAACATTCTATGATGGAGGTAAAGGTTAGTGGCAGAACTGTGAATTGTCTGTTTGACAGTGGGAGCACCGAAAGTTTCATACACCCTGAAACTGCTAAAAGGTGTGGACTCCGGATTCTCCCTGCCAAACAGACAATTTCCATGGCATCACAGTCCCGGTCTGTACCGATCCAAGGACGATGTATGGTAACTCTTGAGGTACAGGGCACAGTTTACGAGCAATTCAGGCTCCTTGTGCTACCTCACCTTTGCGCGCCAATTATCCTCGGACTAAACTTTATGGTCCACATGAAGAGTGTGATCCTACAGTACGGTGGGCCACTCCCTTCACTGGCAGTAGGGAACCAGCCGCAGCCTCCAAATTGCCCAAAGCGCCCCGCGTGCAATCTATCCATCCTGAAGATCACGACACCATCCCTTTTTAAAAATCTGGTACCTGGCTGCAAGCCCATCGCTACTAAAAGTAGGCGTTACAGCGCTGAGGACCGGATCTTTATTAGATCTGAGGTTCAGCGGCTCCTCAAGGAAGGGATCATACAGGCCAGTGCTAGTCCGTGGAGAGCGCAGGTCGTGGTAGTCAAAAGCGGGAACAAACCTCGGATGGTCATCGACTATAGTCAGACCATTAATAGATACACGCAGCTGGATGCGTATCCTCTCCCGCGCATTTCTGATATGGTCAATCAGATTGCGCAGTACCGAGTGTTTTCTACCATAGACCTTAAGTCCGCCTACCATCAACTCCCCATCCGCCCAGAGGACCGACAATATACGGCCTTTGAGGCGGATGGTCGTCTATACCAATTCCTCAGGGTTCCATTTGGTGTCACCAATGGGGTCTCGGTCTTCCAGCGTGCTATGGACCGAATGGTGGACCAGAATGGGTTGCGGGCTACCTTCCCGTACCTGGATAACGTCACCATCTGCGGCCATGACCAGCAGGACCACAACACGAATCTCCAACACTTTCTGCGCGCTGCATCTCGCCTGAATCTGACCTATAACAGGGAGAAGTGCGTATTCCGTACGCGTAAGTTAGCCATCCTCGGATACGTGGTGGAAAACGGGGTCATTGGCCCTGATCCAGACCGTATGCGCCCACTCACTGAACTTCCCTTGCCCGCTAGCACGAAAGCACTGAGGAGATGCCTCGGGTTCTTTTCGTATTATGCACAGTGGGTCCCCAACTACGCGGACAAAGCTCGTCCGCTCACTAAGTCCACGACCTTCCCACTTACGCCGGAGGCCCAATTGGCCTTCAAGGTTTTGAAAAGCGACATCTCGAAAGCCACGATGCACGCGGTGGATGAATCCATCCCTTTCCAGGTGGAGAGTGATGCATCTGACTTCGCCCTAGCCGCCACACTAAACCAGGCAGGCAGGCCCGTCGCGTTTTTTTCCCGCACCCTTCAAGGCCCAGAGATTCGGCACTCAGCGGTGGAAAAGGAGGCTCAGGCCATTGTGGAGGCAGTCAGACACTGGCGCCATTACCTGGCAGGTAAGCGGTTCACCCTGATCACGGATCAACGATCCGTGGCGTTTATGTTCAATAACACGCAGAGGGGCAAGATCAAGAATGATAAGATCTTGCGGTGGAGAATTGAGCTCTCCACCTATAATTACGATATTATGTATCGTCCAGGGAAGCTCAATGAGCCCTCGGATGCCCTCTCGCGCGGAACATGCGCCATCATGCAGGAGGACCGCTTGAAGGCTCTCCACAATGATCTGTGTCATCCTGGAGTCACCAGACTCTACCACTTCATCAAAGCCCGCAACCTGCCCTACTCGGTGGAGGAGATCAGGTCAGTAACTAGAAGCTGTCGGATTTGCGCAGAATGCAAACCACACTTTTATCGACCAGACCGGGCACATTTGGTCAAGGCCACTCGCCCTTTTGAGAGGCTGAGTGTGGATTTTAAGGGCCCTCTTCCCTCAACGGACCGGAATGTCTATTTTCTCAATATAATAGACGAATATTCCCGGTTTCCGTTTGTTTTCCCCTGTGCGGACACGTCAACTGCCACCGTCATCAAGGTTTTCAGTGAACTTTTTACCCTGTTCGGGTACCCCTGCTATATTCATAGCGACAGGGGCTCGTCGTTCATGAGCAACGACTTGAGGCAATTCCTGCTCTCATTCGGGATTGCCTCTAGTAGAACCACGAGCTACAACCCTAGGGGTAACGGACAGGTGGAAAGGGAGAATGCTACAGTCTGGAAGGCTGTCCTACTGGCATTGAAATCCAGGGGCCTTCCAGTCTCCCGTTGGCAGGAGGTCCTTCCAAATGCGCTCCATTCTATCCGCTCCCTCCTGTGTACGGCAACCAATGCTACTCCCCACGAGAGGATGTTCTCATTCCCTCGGAAGTTGTCCTCGGGGACCTCATTGCCAGCCTGGTTGACGTACCCAGGACCCGTCCTTCTGCGGCGCCATGTGAGGGCTCGCAAGTCCGACCCCTTGGTCGAACCGGTCCAACTCCTCCACGCCAACCCTCAGTATGCCTATGTGGCATATCCTGACGGGCGAGAGGACACTGTCTCCATTAGAGACCTGGCGCCCGCAGGGGACGTAGCAACCCCTGTCGCTCCTATTCCCCCAGTCACAAATCCACTACTCCTCATTACTTCCCCAGACGTGGCGCGGTCAGCACCGGGACCAGTGCATAACACTTTTACTCCCATGTACAGCTTGCCTGAGACTCGGAGATCGGCGCCACCATCATCACCACCACCACCACTACCACCAAACGTTCCAGGATCCCCTGCACCATCGCCTCACCAGGGCCGGCCGGCCCGGGAGTCCTTGAAGGGACAGCCACACATTACTTGGAGAGAACCACTACAAGCACCTGATCCGGTTTCGCAACCGGTGTTGAGGAGATCGCAGCGTCGGTGCGGTCCTCCAGACCGTCTGGACTTGTGAATCCTGTGATTTTTTTTTGTTATTGTCTGTTTTCGTCCACCCCGCCACCTTTTGTCTTAAAGGAGGGGTGAATGTGGTGAACCATCGTTGGTTCACCACTGGGGTTTGTTACCATGTTACTGTTGGGCTAGGGTGTTATTACTGTGGGGGTTGTACTATGTTGTTGGGTTAGGGTGTTTACCTGTTATAAGTGTTACCATGGCACATTCCAGTGGGGTCCCGCCTCCGGTGGCAGTGTATAAGACCCCCTGCTCCGGCAGGACCCCTTCAGTCTGAACTGGTGTATTCGTGTTAGTAGTTTCATTGTTACTGTATTAAAGCCTTCAATACTAAAGCCTTGATTCCATGTGCTCATTGACGCGCATCAGTTAGGCTGGATAACTTGGGGTTGTTCTCCTTGGAGCAAAGTAGATTGATAGAGGTGTACAAGGGTACGTGGAGGTGTCAAAGTTTACATGCTCTGTTTACACGTGTACAAGCTCTGTCTATGGGTCATCCAGTCTCAAAACGTTGGTTGTATTCTCTCTCCACAGATGCTGTCAGATCTGCTGAGATTTTCCAGCATTTACTGTTTTTATTTTCCTTTCTTTTTCCTTCTCTGCTACCGCTCTGCCTCATCAATAAGACATTGGGACTCAGGGTTGATGCAGTTTGATGGACAAGTTGTCTCCATTCTGAACACTGGGGAACAAGCCCCTCCCACTGATTGACAACATTGCCCTCTACAAACATGGCGGGCGCACGTGCACACTGCTGCATATTGCCCCCAATAAAGATGGCGAACGTTAACCCGGGACGAACATGAGGAGCAGCAGCCCTGCTCGGTACAAACTGGGTCCGGGAAGTTCTCTTCCGCGGTTTGCGGCTTACACAACATGCTTACGCAGCGTTTCCACCCACCTGGACGATCCATTGCTCTCTCCGGACCTCCAATCACCTCTAACAGATTTCCGAGTCCAAAACAAAAGCCGTTTCCCATCGCCATTACTCACACTGCGCATGCTCCAGTCAAAGCTGGCCCCGCCCCTCTTTCGCTCCCATTGGTTGGAGGACCGACCGCTCCACGTCGGTCCTCCAGCACTGTCCCCTCTTCCCATTGGTCCGCGCTGCCGTCAATCAGCCGGGCATTGTGACGGTGATTTGCTGCTTGTCCAATAATAACAGGAAGAAGTTTAACAACACCAGGTTAAAGTCCAACAGGTTTATTTGGTAGCAAACGTCACACAAGCTTTCGGAGCCTCAAGCCCCTTCTTCAGGTGAGTGGGAATTCTGTTCACAAACAGGGCATATAAAGACACAGACTCAATTGACAGAATAATGGTTGGAATGCGAATCCTTGCAGCTAATCAAGTCTTAAAGGTACAAACAATGTGAGTGCAGAGCTTCCACTCTAAACACGTTAAAGAAGCCATCCCCTACGGACAAGCCCTCCGTATACACAGGATCTGCTCGGATGAGGAGGATCGCAACAGACACCTCCAGATGCTGAAAGATGCCCTCATAAGAACAGGATATAGCGCTCAACTCATTGATCGACAGTTCCGACGCGCCACAGCGAAAAACCGCACCGACCTCCTCAGAAGACAAACACGGGACACGGTGGACAGAGTACCCTTTGTCGTCCAGTACTTCATCGGAGCGGAGAAGCTACGGCATCTCCTCTGGAGCCTTCAACATGTCATTGATGAAGACGAACATCTCGCCAAGGCCATCCCCACACCCCCACTTCTTGCCTTCAAACAACCGCACAACCTCAAACAGACCATTGTCCGCAGCAAACTACCCAGCCTTCAGGAGAACAGTGACCACGACACCACACAACCCTGCCACAGCAACCTCTGCAACACGTGCTGGATCATCGACACAGATGCCATCATCTCACGTGAGAACACCATCCACCAGGTACACGGTACATACTCTTGCAACTCGGCCAACGTTGTCTACCTGATACGCTGCAGGAAAGTATGTCCCGAGGCATGGTACATTGGGGAAACCATGCAGACACTGCGACAACGGATGAATGAACATCGCTCGACAATCACCAGGCAAGACTGTTCTCTTCCTGTTGGGGAGCACTTGAGCGGTCACAGGCATTCAGCCTCTGATCTTCGGGTAAGCGTTCTCCAAGGCTGCCTTCACGACACATGACAGCGCAGAGTCGCTGAGCAGAAACTGATAGCCAAGTTCCGCACACGAGGACGGCCTCAACCGGGATATTGGGTTCATGACACACTATCTGTACTCCCCACAGCTTGCCTGGACTTGCAGAGTCTCACTGGCTGTCCTGTCTGGAGACAATACACATCTCTTTAGCCTGTCTTGATGCTCTCTCCACTCGCATTGTTTGTACCTTTAAGACTTGATTAGCTGTAAGTATTCGCATTCCAACCACTATTCTGTAAATTGAGTTTGTGTCTTTATATGCCCTGTTTGTGAACAGAATTCCCACTCACCTGAAGAAGGAGCTTAAGGCTCCGAAAGCTTGTGGCTTTTTCTACCAAATAAACCTGTTGGACTTTAACCTGGTGTTGTTAAACTTCTTACTGTGTTTACCCCAGTCCAACGCCGGCATCTCCACATTAGCAATAACAGAGTCTCAGTGTAACAATGACACACACAGGCTCCAATACAATCAGAGTGGAGATGGGGCACAGAGACAACACAGCAAAGCACTGACTTACTCTGAGTGTAACAAATACAATGTTTGTTCAAATAATAAGAGTCACGTTGCAGTATGTTAGCGAACACAGCATTGGATCCAATGTAATGGTAATACAGTCAGTATCTCGTGCACCATAACCAAAGTTTCGGTTTCATTTGATAGTGTGAGTGAGTCATGGTCTATTGATATAATGTATTTAGATTCCGGTGTGTGTTACTCTGCCACTGTCATTATCAGACAATAGCCTGTCTGTTATTCCAATTCTGCTGTATTTTACAACTGCAGTTTCAGTGTCTCTGAGGTCATTTTAACTGCAGGTAATCTGACATTAATGGAGACAAGAGGCCCAACAAACATTTGATTATAATAGGAGGACAAAGTGTAAGGGAACAATGATATTTTAAGGTGTCTGTGTTGTGGTGAGTGTCACTGGGAGGTGAGTGATAAAATACAAGTGGAAACATCATGACAGAGACATGTGACTGACTCGGCCTGACTGAGAGCTGTTATACTCGAGGCGAGAATAATGAGGACATGGGGAACTCCAGGGATTTCTGATATCTGAGGTGTATCTGTTAGAGGAACTGAAAATAATCAGTTCTTCCTCATGGTTATCTCCAGTTCTCAAGTTACACAGACACACAGGAAAGAGATCTGACAGCTCATCAAACCCAATATTTTAATCTTCTGTTTGAGACACATTATAATCGAAAAGATCAAATATTAAAACCTGAGGAGAGAAACATTCAGAATGTCACAAGGATGAGTGAACTGTCTAATTAATCCCATTCACCATAACTTTGCCAATTTATCCTCTGCAAGTATTTATCCAATTCCCTTTGAAAGCTACTATCAAACTTGCTTCTAGCACCTGTCAGTTAGTGCATTCCAGATCATATGAAGTTATTGTGTAACAAATTCTCCTTATCACCCCCTCCAGTTCTGTTGTCAATTAAATTAAATCTCTGTGTCCTCTGCTTACAGACCTTCCTGCACGGAGGAAATCGATTCTCTCCATCGACAAACCCTCGTGCTCCTGGGAGATAATTTCTCTCCATTGACACTATCATAAATTATTTGTCATTTTAAACACCTCTATTAAATCTCCCAGCACATTCCCCAACCTAAGATGGATAACCCATGTTTCTCCTGCCCTGAAGAATTATATGGACTCAAAATGTTAACTCTGAACAGATGCCGCTGGACCTGCCGGGTTTTTCTGCTTTTCTCCCTGTCATTCCTTCCATAATCAATCAGAAACTCTTCATGATTTTGAACATCTTGATCAAATAGGAACACACAGAGCCTGAGAGAGATACAGAGGGAGAGACAGAAAGAAAAATTGAGAGATTTTAAAAAGCAGAAAGATGAGGTGGTCAAAGATAAAAGCTGAGAAACAGAGGAAACAAGCAATACAGAGAGAATGCTCTGTATGTAAGGGAGCAGGCTATCAGTTCCCAGCTGTGGGGAGCACAGGGAACTCAGTAACTGATCCACAGACACAGCTGGTTATATCTGCGAATGGAAACTCTGAACAGAAATAACTGGCTCATTTGTAAATGTCACCACAATGTGACCTGTGTGACTCTGCCCTGACTCTGTGGACAGATATAGGTCGCATTGACAGATGTTCTCACCAGATTGTTGTGCCTGGATTTATTTTCTGCTCAGAAGTGAGATGTGCGTTTTTGAACCGGCAGCAGAGAAGTTGTGTTACCTGAGAATGAAACAGCCGGCGTCAGTTTGATGTTATCACCGTGAACAGTCTTCCTGCCTGTGAGGGTGAACTCACTCTGACAGCATCAAGAACAACCACACAGATTGCTGCCGCTCTCAGCATTACGTTCACCTCCATTCCCATTTTAAACAATAAAGAAAGGAGATTATTTGGATTTTTAACACATTCACTGAATTGGGAGATGGACTGAGGGTCATCACTGGGAGAAATGAGGAGGAATTAGAGAACAAATGAGTTTTCCCAAAGAGGGTTATTAGAAAAGAGGAGATTTAAAGTGAGTCAGGGCCTGTCAGAGGAAGTGGGAGAGAGAAACAGAGAGGATTGAATCTCCATCAATTAGATGTTTTCTCAGACAGCGAAGAGAGATGAAGTGTGTTTGTGCTTTTTGAGAGAGAGGTAATGAGAGAGAGAAAACAATGAATAAGTTTAAGCAGATCTGAAATAGGAAGGTTAAACGAGTGAGTGTTTGAAAGAAAGATAGAGAGACATTAAGTGACAAAGACAGTTTCTGAGAGGAGAGAGGTTAAGTGAATGTGAGAGAGGAGCGAGGTTAGAGTGTAAGAGAGGTGGAAGGTGAGGTGTGAGTGAATGCCTGGAGAGAGAGAGAGATGTTCAGTGAGTGTGAGAGAGATGAGAGATGTTAAGTGATTGAGTTTCTGAGAGAGAGGAGATGTTGAGTGAGTGAATGTCTGAAAGAGAGGAGAGCAGGTTCACACCCAGGGGTCACTGAGAATGATCAAAATAAGGAGATCACCCAGAAAACTACCAACAGGAAACTTCAGCTGAACACATCACTCATTCTTAAATGGTCAGTCAGGGCTCTGTTGCTGCTCAGCTTCTCTCTGTTCTGTTCATAATGGTTAAAGGCTGATAGGAGTGAGGTTTATTTAAAAGGATAGTGTGTGGGAAGCACACAACAAAACTGAGAATTCTTGGACACACACTGCAGCTCCTTCTCTATCTGGGAATCAAATTGTTGTCTAATTGTCCCAGCAGTTAACAGGCTCCTTTGAACTTCTCCAGCTGCTACTTTGATGCAGACTTCAACCAATTTATTTGACGCCAGTTTCTGTTCAATAAACCAGGACTGACACACACACATTAAAATGTTTTAGACTTTTTTTCATTCTAAGTCTGGAAACCTAAACCTGCCGTTTCACTCTCAGTCAGGAATAGATCCCAGTTTTACACCAATCTTTGACAGCACGTTTCCAGCATTCACCATTGTTCTTCCTGACTCTAAACACAGTTGTAAAGGAGCTTCTTTTCCGTGTCTAGGAGCTCTGAACCATGGAAAAGAACGACTGGGACACATTTCTTACACACCTCAGGATTCACCCACACGGGGACTTTGCTGTCAGTGAAAAGTGATGAAAAAGACCAAAGTGCTGTTTGTCCCTCTCAGCGAGACCCTGAAGGACTGGGTCAAGAATGAAGTTCTGTTCCTACTGTATGATCCTCCCTCAGATTGCCCTTTCTGAGCTCCAGCCTGGTGACGTTAAACACTCAAATGGAAAAGACAAAAATCTACAACAATGATTCAATCAAATGTCTATTTCACATTTATTCAGAATATCAAACCTCAACAGAAGAAAAAAGTCAGAGTGAACATGATTCAGACCTGGATATGATTAACAGGATCAATAAGTGTAGAATCCAAACCTTGCAGTCCCTTGTGAACTCGCCGGTGTGTTAGCAGGTGGGATGACTGAACAAATCCCTTTCCACAGACATTACAGGTGAACGGCCTCTCCCCAGTGTGAACTCGCTGGTGTTTCAGAAGATAAGATAAATGAGAAAATCCCTTCCCACAGACAGAGCAGGGGAACGGCCTCTCCCCAGTGTGAACTCGCTGGTGATTCAATAGGTTGGATGAACGAGTGAATCCCTTCTCACACACGGAGCAAGTGAATGGCCTCTCCTCACTGTGAACCTGCTGGTGTGTCAGAAGGTTGTATGAACGGGTGAATCCCTTCCCACATTCAGAGCAGGTGAACGGTCGATCCCCTGTGTGGAGTTGCTGGTGTATCAGAAGGTTGGATGAATTAATAAATCCCTTCCCACAGTCGGAGCAGGTGAAGGGCCTCTCCCCAGTGTGAATTCTCTGGTGATTCAGTAGGGCAGATGGACGGCTGAATCCCTTCCCACACACACAGCAGGTGAATGGCCTCTCCCCAGTGTGAGCATATTGGTGCGTTAGCAGATCCTTTTTGTTTTTAAAGCTCTTCTCACAGTTAGAACAATGAAAAAGTTTGTTATCAGAGTGAACAAGTTGATGTGTCTGCAGGTGGGATGACTGAATGAATCCTTTCCCACACACAGAGCAGGTGAACGGTCTCTCCCCAGTGTGAATACGTTGGTGCATCAGCAGATCCTTTTTGCATTTAAAACTCTTCTCACAGTCAGAACATGTAAACAGTCTCTCATCAGTGTGAACAAGTTGGTGTGTCACAATGTGGGATGAGCGAGTGAATCCCTTCCCACACACAGGGCAGGTGAACGGCCTCTCCCCAGTGTGAACCCGTTGGTGAGTCAGAAGGTTGTATGAATGGGTGAATCCCTTCCCACAAACAGAGCAGGTGAACAGTCTCTCCCCAGTGTGACTGCGCCGATGAACTTCCAGTTGTGATGGGAAACCGAATCCCTTCCCACAATCCACACATTTCCACGGTTTCTCCATGGTGCTGGTGCCCTTGTGTTTCTCCAGGTTGGATGATCAGTTCAAGCCTCATCCACACACACAACATACACGTAGTTTCACCCTGCTGTGAACTGTGATTTTTTTTCAGGCTGTGTAACTGGTTAAAGCTCTTTCCACAGTCGGTTCACTGGAACACTCTCACTCGGGTGTGTGTTTGTCCTGCTGCTTTTCTGGTCACACTGATGTTTAATTTCTTTGCCCACAGGCAGAACAGACAAATATTGCTCCTTCCATATTCAAAGACCGATCATATTCAGCTCCGAAGGAACTGAATGACTTTGTCAGATGTGATGTTCGGTTTGAGTTTTCTGTCTGCCATTCCTTCACTTTGAATATCCTGTAAAAACAGTTTAGAAAAGTCATCACTGTCAGAACAGGATAGAAACTCTGAACAATTCTAGTCTTTCTGGAACATTTTTTCCTTTCTTGTTCCCCCAAATCTGTAAATCTCCGTCCCACACACTCTCCCTCCTCCCTGCGCTGAAATCCAAACCCATCTCACCATTTCTTTCCTCCACTCCCAGTTTTCTCCCTCCCTCTCCTCTGTCTGGGTTCAGTTCTCCAGCTCCTGTCTGCAGACTGACAATAAAAACAATGGGTCTTATTGGGGGTGTTGGGGCCTCCAGCGGGTGTTTGTGAATCCTCCCCGCCCACCTCCCAGGGTTTCCTTCCTTCCCAGAGATCAGAGTCCTCATTGATTTGAGGCCAAAGTGTAACCTCTTATTTATTGTCCCCCTCCCCCATCCTCTGATGTGAACCATCCTCCAGTGGCTGAGCCAGGATGGGGCCGTTAACCTGGGCCTGTTCCCGGGAGGGAGGGAGGGAGAAGCCCCGCAGCTGCAAACCAGGGAGCTGACAATGATTCTGAAGGGTTTGCGGATCCACAAAGTGTTTCCAAATCCTCCCAGCCACCGCCTAACGCTGACTCCGCTTCTCCGGGACAAACAAGCGCCAAGGCCAGCAATGACACTGCGCATGCTCCACATCACAATGCCCGGGGACTGATTGACGGCAGCTCCGGACCAATAGGAAGAGGGGGCCGGACTGGAGGACCGAGCGGGAGCGGCTGGTCCTCCAACCAATCGGAGTGAATGAGAGGCGGGGCCTGTAGCATGCGCAGTGCGGGTAATGACGACGGATGGACGGTTTTAACTCGGTAGCGAGATCAATACGAGGTAGAGGGCGGCGTGCGAGGAATGATAAATGTGGCGGGTGGGTGGAGAGACTTTGTAAACATGTTGTTCAACCCCAAACCCCGGAAATGAACTTCCCGGTTCCCCCCCTTTGTACCAAATGGAGCGGCAGCTTGTAGTGTTAGACCCGGGCTGACTGCCGCCATTGAGGCTGCATGTGGGAGGCCGGCAGGGGTTGTGATCGGAGAGTGAAGCCCTGACGTCACAATGGAATGGGTGAGAGTGTGAGGTCACAATGGAATGGGTGGGAGTGTGAGGTCACAATGGAATGGGTGAGAGTGTGATGTCACAATGGAATGGGTGAGAGTGTGACGTCACAATGGAATGGGTGAGAGTGTGATGTCACAATGGAATGGGTGAGGGTTCCAGATGAGCTGACACTGGGCTGGAGTCGGGCGATGGCACTGACATGTGACCCGGTGGCGCAGTGGTTAGCGCAGCTGCCTAACAGCGCCAGGGACCCGGGTTCAATTCCAGCCTCGGGTCGCTGTCTGTGCAGAGTTTCTACATTCTCCCCGTGTCTGGGTGGGTTTCCTCCGGGTGTTCCGGTTTCCTTCCACAGTCCAAAGATGTGCAGGTTAGACAGATTGGCCATGATAAATTAACCCTTGGCATCAGGGGGATTAACAGGTAAATATGTGGATAGGGCCTGGATGGGATTGTTGTCGGTGCAGGCTCGATGGGCTGAATGGCCTCCTCCTACAATGTATTTTATGATTCATTACTGTTAATTAATTAATTACTTTGAATGAAGGTGGTCTTGATGATGATGTGGACGTGGTTGGAAGCTCATATTGGGATGAACTATTTCACCCTGGTTGTGAACAGCCTGTTTCAGCCTCAGACAGTAAGTAATCTCACAACACCAGGTTAAAATCCAACAGGTTAATTTGCTGGCATAAGCCACAGGATTTTGGAGCGCTGCTCTTCATCAGGTGAGTGGGAGTTCTATTCACAAACAGGGCACAGAGACACAAACTCAATTTACAAAATAATGGTTGGAATGTGAGTCTTTACAGGTAATCAAGTCTTAAAGGTACAGACAATGTGAGTGGAGAGAGGGTGAAGCACAGGTTAAAGAGATGTGTATTGTCTCCAGCCAGGACAGTTAGTGAGATTTTGCAAGCCCAGGCAATTTGTGGGGGTTACAGACAGTGTGAGTTACAGATAGTGTGACATGAACCCAAGATCCCGGTTGAGGCCGTCCTCATGTGTGATTGACAGATCCATGCTCACTGCTTCTTGCCCTGGATGCAGAGAGCTGAAAATTTCCATGCAGGCTGCCAGACAAATAAATGTCTACATTACTGGAGTAAAAATGTGTGGAATATACAGACCGAATTCACTTCACTCCCTTCAGTTGCTGCAAGTCCCCAATTTCCCCAGAATGAGAAAAGAAATGGAAAGGGGGAAACATTGATTTCCTCCCAGATGTTGTCCAGAAGAGGAAGTTTCAATCTGAAGCTCATTGGACAACTTCCGCATTGTGACGTCACAATGGAGCCTGCCTGAATCAGCGAATAGGAATCTCTCTTCCTACATCAAGAGCTGATGTTTCTTGTCTCGATGACCCTTTGTCAAAGCTCTGAAACATCAGTTCTTTTCTCTCCATACAGATGCTGCCAGACCTGCTGAGAATGGGGAGACAGTGTGTGGGATGGAGATTTACAGCTTTTGGGGAATGAGAGAGGCAAGAATGTTCCATAGAAATTGTCTGTTCTGAATTTCTATGCTGTACTGACACTGATGACTTTTGTAAACTCGTTTTACAGGATATTGAAAGAGGAATCACAGGCCGAAATCTCAAACGTCATGTCTAGACGTGACAGAGTCATATTCCTTGGGACCTCAATATCATCGGACTTTGAATCCAGAAGGAGAAATGATTGTCCAGTCTGTCGATTTGAAAAGATTTGAAATGTCAGTGTGAGTGAAAAAGCATCAACACACTGCCACACTTGAATGAGAGTGTTCCAATGCACTGACTAAAGAGCTTTAACCAGTTACACAGTCTGAATAAATATCACACCATTCACAGCGGGGAGAGACTGTAATCTTGTTCTGAGTGTGGGCGAAGTTTCAACTAATTGTCCAGTCAAGAGAGAGGTAAGGACACCTGCACCATGGAGAAACCATGGAAATGTGGGGACTGTGGGAAGGGATACAGAGCCCCATCTAAGCTGGAAGCTCATCGACGCAGCCACACTGGGGAGAGACCATTCACCTGCTCTCAATGTGGGAAGGGATTCACTCGATTATCCCTCCTGCAGAGACACCAGCGAGTTCACACTGGAGAGAGGCCATTTTCCTGCTCTCAATGTGAGAAGGGATTCAGTCAGTTATCCGACCTGCAGAGACACCAGCGAGTTCACACTGGGGAGAGGCCGTTCACCTGCTCTCAGTGTGGGAAGGGATTCACTCAATTATCCACCCTGCGGACACATGAACGAGTTCACACTGGGGAGAGGCCATTCACCTGCTCTCAGTGTGGGAAAGGATTCATTCTGTTATCCAGCCTGCGGATACACCAGCGAGTTCACACTGGGGAGAAACCATTCACCTGCTCTCAGTGTGGGAAGGGATTCATTCAGTTATCCAGCTTGCAGAAACACCAGCAAGTTCACACAGGAGAGAGGCCGTTCACCTGCTCTCAGTGTGGGAAGGGATTCATTCTGTTATCCCTCCTGCAGAGACACCAACGAGTTCACACTGGGGAGAGGCCATTCAACTGTTCTCAGTGTGGGAAGGGATTCACGAACTCATCCATCCTGCGGACACACGAACGAGTTCACACTGGGGAGAGACCGTTCACCTGCTCTCAGTGTGGGAAGAGATTCACTCAGTCAGCCGACCTGCAGAGACACCAGCTACGTCACACAAGGGAGAGGCCGTTCACCTGCTCTCAGTGTGGGAAGGGATTCATTCTGTTATCCAGCCTGCGAATACACCAGCGAGTTCACACTGGGGAGAAACCATTCATCTGCTCTCAGTGTGGGAAGGGATTCACTAACTCATCTGATCTGCGGACACACCAGCGAGTTCACACAGGGGAGAGGCCGTTCACCTGCTCTCAGTGTGGGAAGGGATTCACTCAGTCATCCCACCTGCAGAGACACCAGCGAGTTCACACTGGGGAGAGACCATTCAACTGTTCTCAGTGTGGGAAGGGATTCACTCAGTCATCCAACTTGCAGACACACCAGCGAGTTCACACTGGGGAGAGGCCATTCACCTGCTCTCAGTGTGGGAAGGGATTCAGAGTTTCATCCCACCTGCTGAGACACCAGCGAGTTCACGAGTGATTCCAGAGGTTGGATTCTGCTGTTATTGTTTCTGCTCTCAATTACATCCAGGACTGCATTTTGTTCATTCTCACAGTTGGTCAATGGGGAGGGTCGGAGGGTTTCTTTCTGCTGGACTGGCCGGTCTCATGACTTTGCCTCCAGTGGGCTGATGCTCTTTGAGTCTTGTTGCGAATACCTGGTTTTTAGATTTCACACGGATCACAGAGTGACAGGGTGTTAGGAAGTTATAGAGGTTTACAACATGGAAACAGGCCCTTCAGCCCAACTTGTCCATTCCGCTCAGTTTTTACCACTAAGCTAGTCCCAATTGCCCGTATTTTGCCCATATCCCTCTATACCCATCTTACCCGTGTAACTGTCTAAATGCTTTTGAAAAGACAGTATTGTACCCACCTCTACCACTGCCTCTGGCAACTCGTTCCAGACACTCACCACGACCTGAGTGAAAAACTGCCCCTCTGGACCCTTTTGTATCTCTCCCCTCTCACTTTAAACCTCAAACTAAGAACAAGAAATGTATCGATAAAATGATTAGAGAACAGAGCCAACATTTTGAGTCTGAATGATACTTCATGAGAGCTGTTATGAAGGGTCATCCATTATCGAAACCTTGGCTCCATTCTTCACAGGTGCTGTCAGACCTACTGAGATTTTCCAGCATTTTGTGTTTTTGTTTCAGATTCCGGTATCTGCAGTATTTTACTCTTCTGATGAAATGATTAGTTCTGATTGGAATCCCCATGACCCTCCTTCAAAACAGAGGGAGTGGTGGCAGAAGGAGAAAAAGGATCAGGATGATAAAGTCTGGGTTCTGATTCTCCGAGCCCATGTAGAATTAACAAAATGAGTGAACCAGTTTATAAAGAACAGAAGTTACCCATCCCTAACAAAAACTGAACAAATTAAAATAATTAGGTTGAGGAAGAGAACAAAAGAATTCATAGATAAAGTTTAAAATCAACTTTGTTTTGTTGTTAGAGAAGTTTTTAAAAATTATGTAAAGTGATGTAACTGTGTGCCAAGTTTCTTCTCACTCCCCACCCCTTTCGGTTCTGTAGAAAAGTTAACCCTTTCAGCAGACAGTTGATTTAGTCATGGAGTCATAGAGGTTTCCAGCTTGGAAACGGGCCCTTCAGCCCAACTTGTCCATGCCGCCCCTTTTTTAACCCCTGTGCTCATCCCAATTGTCCACGTTTGGCCCATATCCCTCGACACCCATCTTACCCATGTAACTGTCTAAACGCTTTTTAAAAGACAAAATTGTACCTGCCTCTACTACTACCTCTGGCACCTTTTTCCAGACACTCACCACCCTCTGTGTGAAACAAGTGCCCCTCTGGACCCTTCTGTATCTCTCCCCTCTCACCTTAAACCTATGCCCTCTAGTTTTAGACTCCCCTACCTTTGGGAAAAGATATTGACTATCTAGCTGATCTATGCCCCTCATTATTTTATAGACCTCTATAAGTTCACCCCTAAGCCTCCTACATTCCAGGGAAAAAAGTCCCAGTCTATCCAGCCTCTCTTTATAACTCAAATCATCAAGTCCCGGTAGCATCCCAGTAAATCTTTTCTGCAGTCTTTCTAGTTTAATAATATCCTTTCTATCATAGGGTGACCAGAACTGTACACAGTATTCCAAGTGTGGCCTTACCAATGTCTTGTAAAACTTCAACAAGACATTCCAACTCCTGTATTCAATGTTCTGACCAACATGCAGAATGCCTTCTTCACCACTCTGTCCACCTGCAACTCCATTTTCAAGGAGCTATGTACCTGTACCCCTAGATTTCTGTTCTGTAACTCTCCCCAACACCCTACCATTAACTGAGTAAGTCCTGTCCTGGTTCGATCGCCCAAAATGGATTACCTTGCATTTATCTAAATTAAACTCCATCTGCCATTCGTCAGCCCACTGGCCCAATTGATCAAGATCGCGCTACAATCCTAGATAGCCTTCTCCACTGTCCACAATGCCACCAACTTTGGTGTCATCTGAAAACTTACTACCCATGCCTCCTACATTCTCATCCAAATCATTAATATAAATGACAAATAACAGTGGACCCAGCACCGATCCTTGAGGCACACCGCTGGTCACAGGCTCCAGTTTGAAAAACAACCTTCTACAACCACCCTCTGTCTTCTGTCATCAAGCCAATTTTGTATCCATTTGGCTAACTCACCCTGGATTTCATTAGATTTAACCTTAAGCAACAACCTACCTTGCGGTACCTTGTCAAAGGCCTTGCTAAAGTCCACGTAGACAGCATCACCTGTACTGCCCTGATCTACCTTCTTGGTTACCCCTTCAAAAAACTCAATCAAATTTGTGAGACATGATTTTCCACTCACAAAGCCATGCTGACCGTCCCTAATCAGTCCTTGTGTCTCCAAATGCCTGTAGATCCTGTCTCTCAAATACCTTCTGACAACTTACAGATGTGAATCACACCGCCCTTTAGTTCCCAGGCTTTTCCCTGCAGCCCTTTTTAAACAAAGGCTCCACATTTGCCACCCTCCAATCTTTAGGCACCTCACCCGTGACTATCGATGATTCAAATATCTCTGCTAGGAGACCCGCAATTTCCTCCCTAGCCTCCCACAGTGTTCTGGGATACACTTCATCAGGTCCCGGGGATTTATCTACCTTGATGCGCTTTGTGACTTCCAGCACCTCCTTCTCTGTTATAAGTACACTTCTCAAGACATCACTTTATTTCCCCAAGTTCCCTAACATCCATGCTTTTCTCAACAATAAATAATGATGAAAAATATTCATTTATGATCTCACCCATCTCTTGTGGATCCGCACATAGATGACCTTGTTGATCCTTAAGAGGCCCTACTCTCTACCTAGTTACTCTTTGGCACTTTATGTATTTATAGAACCTCTTTGGATTCTCCTTTGCCTTATCTGCCAAAACAATCTCGTGTCCCCTTTTTGCCCTCCTGACTTCTCTCTTAATTCTACTCCTACACCCTCGAAACTCTTCAAGGGATCCACTTGATCCCAGCTGCCGATGCATGTCATGTGCCTCCTTCTTCTTGACGAGGGCTTCAATATCTCGAGTCATCCAGGGTTCCCGACTTCTACCAGCCTTGCCCATCACTCTAAGAGCAATGTGCTTACCCTGAACCCTGGTTAAAACACTTTTGAAAGCCTCCCACTTACCAGACGTCCCTTTGCCTTCCCACAGACTCCCCCAGTTAACTGTCGAAAGTTCCTGCCTGATACCATCAACATTGGCCTTTCCCTAATTTAGAATTTTAACTTTTGGACCTGACCAATCATTTTCCATAGGTATCTTAAAACTAATGGAATTATGGTCACTGGTCCCAAAGTGATCCCTCACTCACACTTCTATCACCTGCCCTTCCTTATTTCCCAAGAGGAGGTGAACTTTTGCCCCTCTCTAGTCGGGCCATCCACATACTGAATGAGAAATTCCTCCTGAATACACTCAACAAATTTCTCTCCATCCAAGCCTCTAATACTATGGCTGTCCCAGTCAATGTTGGGAAAGTTAAAATCCCCGACTATTACCACCCAATTTTTCTTGGAACTATCTGTAATCTCCTTACATATTTGCTCCTCAATTTCCCACCGACTATTTGGGGGCCTATAGTACAACCATATCAAAGTGATTTCCCCCTTCTTTCTCAGTTCAACCCTTTTGACTCAGTAGGCGAACCCTCGGATATATCCCCTCTCAGTACTGCCGTGATGTTTTCCTGAATCAAAAGTGCAACTCCCCCTCCTTTCTTTCCTCCTGTTCTATCTTTCCTCTGGCATCTTGTTTTTAACTTGTTTTTAAATCACCCAGAAACTCGTGTCTATTTTAGTTTATAATTGTGGATTTATTGGAGCCAGTTAAATGTGGAAATTTTAAGCATACCCTGGAGGAATTTGGAATAACTGAGAATTTTATTTTGTTGTCACCTCAACACCAGATAAAGAACAAAGAGTTTGCAGGTGGTAACGTGTTTGGGATTTTAAATTAACAAAGATTAGATGTTGCTGATAAAATCAGGCCTTGGAAGTTGGCTTAAAAAGGGTTAAGTTACAATGAAGGATCTTGCATCTTATTTTAATCAAGGAGTTGTGAGCTTGTAGTGCTCTGTCGCTTTAAGAAGTTATAGCTGCGAGAGAGAATGCTGAGGATTCATTGTTTGAAATTTGCAAGCTGTGAGAATCTGTGTGTTTTGTTTGTTTTTGTGTGGATGTTTGTAGATGTGTTTTATCATTGTTTTGGGCTACATTTGTTAAGGTTTATCTTTCTGGGGAATTAACCTTACCTTGAGTCTTTAATTAAAGGCATTTTTGGGAGTTTAAAAACAGAATCAGAAGAATGCTTAAGTAATTAATTTTGGTTATTATTGTAAAGCACATGCTAAGTTTCTCTGTTGGTGTGTGGATGATATTTGTGGGTTGAACGCTTTAAGCTTTGAGGTTTTTTGTCTGTGATTTAAATCAAACAGATTTTTAAAATGGAAGTGTAATGAATAAAGCTTTTTTTTTCAAAAGTTATGAACCTGGAGCCATATTTACTGTCCAGAGACAGGATTCCAGGATATTTTACTAAACATGTGGGAATTTTAATCCAGATAAAACTCACTCATGAAATTGAGAGTTTTAATTTGTCATGGTTATTGTAAGGGGAAGTTTTCTCACTTCCTACCAGCATGAAAGACAAGCAGACATGAGTACAGTACAAAAAGGCAACACAAATTTTATTCTCTGTTTAAAATAACAAAACCGCAGGCCTGGGGAGAGACAGCTGCTCGTCAACTGCTCTGCCTGGCCATTATGCGCTTTACAGTTTATAGGGTTTTGAACTTCATGCCAAACATATGGTAATAGGTTCAACATTTACGACAAGTTACATGATCAGTACCAGCTCATAACACAAAGCAGTGGCACAATAGCGAGATATTAAAACAGCCATTATAGATAGGTGGAGCTGATCCCATTTCCCCTGGGCTGATCTGTTTCTGGAGGGCTCCCTTTGTGATTTGAGCTTCTTGCATAATCTAATCAGTTGAGCTATTGTCTGTGTTTCCCTGCTTGGAGTCTAAAGTGATTAAGGCTGTCTGAAGTGATTAGGGGGTGCAAGGAGCCTCTCCATGAGTCATCGCATTGCTGTGAACTGTTGACAATATTTTAAAATAAATTTGATATACACACGTAAAAATATCCATGATATTAAGCATAAAGGTCGCCCCCTTCAGTTATTTAAAATTTGGTACATATGAAACGATTCTGACCAATCCTGTGTTGGATTGATCTTGGGTTAAACTTCCTGTCAGGTCCAAAGATTTAATCCTGACACAATTAACACAATGAAAAGGAAAATTCTGGAATTGGATACTGAAGAACAGAGTTTAAAAGGAGAGATTATTAAATAGAAATGTTCCCAGACCGTGTGGTCATTAGATTGAAACAAAGGAAGGGTGCTGACATCCATTTGAGAATTTTTAATCCACCCCTTTTCAAACTGAGTCTATGTACAAAGAAAACCCCAAGGATGGTAGACGAGGGGGTCTGGAAAACATCATGATGGGGGCACCTATCTGTCCATGAGATGATCACAAAGCCCCATAATGCCCAGATACTAATTTTATTGAACCTATAATGTATGTAATCTATCACCATTCTGATTGGATTGTGTCCAGCCGGGATGGGCTGAGTAACTGGATAAGAATTGATGATATTCTTTGTTGGGTGGAGTTACACATGGTCAGCCCCTGTGGCTTCTCCCCACTGGCCTAGCTCAATAAACTGTTTGTCGATTGAATCAGGTTTGAGTGTTGAATGATTCTTCTGAGTTCATTCCCCACAACACACTGGGTACATTACCACTTCATCCTCGGGAGTGGCCTGATAGGCCGTGGTCCAGACTACATGTGGCCCTTGGGGGGCCTTTCATGAATCACATGTTTTTGCTTGTTGTAGATGCACATTCAAAATGCTTGGAAGCACAGATCATGAGTAATATTCCAGGGCAATTAGGACTAGCTTAGTGGTAAAAACTGGGCAGCATGGACAAGTTGGGCCGAAAGGCCTGTTTCCATGCTGTAAACCTCTACGACTCTAACTACCTTTTTTGTGGCCTGAAGTTCCCACAATTGGAAAGCAGCCAGATTAGTTAAATAGACAGCATTAATTGTGAGACAATTAAATAATAAATGATTCATTAATACATATGTTATAAAGGCTGGAAATATAAATTTGAACACAGGTTTATAACTTTTAGAATTATAAACACTTTAAGAATGGTTAAAATGCTGTGGGAATTATAAGATGTTCCCTTCCCATGCTGACAGAATAAAGAAAGATGAAAGGACTTGTTAACCTTGACTGGAGGGAATGAATCGGCTCCTGTTCAAGATGTCTCAACATTGAATGACTGATGTGAACCAATTATCGGTCAACACTTGGGCTACCCCAAGCTAAGAGATATCGTTTGAGAGAAAGGTATGTCTTAAAATTAAGACAATATGTGCAATTAGCTAAAAACCAAATCAATTTCATTATTGACAAGTTATAGACCAATTGGCTAATTCCTAACAATTAGCTGAGGATGGCTTTCTACATTTTGAAAGTATAAAAAAGGGGATTCGAGAAACCAATCTGGTAGAAGTTTTTAAAAGTTAACTTTTTTTATAGTTTGTTTATTAGTGTCACACATAGACTTACATTAACATTGCAATGAAGTTACTCTGATAATCCCCCAGTCGCCACACTCTGGTGCCTGTTTGGGTAAACTGAGGAAGAATTTAGCATGGCCAATGTACCCAACCAGCACGTCTTTCGGACTGTGGGAGGAAACCGGAGCACCCAGAGGAAACCTGCACAGACACGGGGAGAATGGGCGAACTCCGCACAGCCAGTGACCCAAGCCGGGACTCGAACCCTCTGCTGTGAGGCAGCAGTGCCTCACACTGTCCCCTACAGAGAGACGTTGAGAGCTGTTAGTTTTACAAGTTATCCACGTTTTCAGAGCCATCACTTCATGTCCTGGTTTGAGAAGGATGGAGAAGTTGAAGTTAAGCTCTCCTCCTTTTGCTGTTGATCGATACTTTGCTTTTTTATCTTTCTGACTCGTTACATTTTTAATGGTTAATAAACTTTCTGAATTCACCATTTAAAGTGTTCTTTCTTGCCATATGATTAAGTCACTGGAACCTGGTGTGATTTACGATGAGGGAAGTTATTGTAAACAAGAGAACCCTCATAAATCTTAGTTCAAACAAATCAAAGTTCTTATAAATGGAATGTTATCCTTTATTCTGAGAGAAATTGAACATAGAAGTAAAGATGTTATGCTTCAGTTGTGCAGGGCGTTGCTGAGATTGCACCTTGAACACAGGGTACAATTTTGTCTCCTATTAAACAAAGGATATAAATACATTGGAAGCAGTTCAGAGGAGGTTTACAAGATTGATTCCCAATCCAGTAGTGTGAAACATTAACACTGTTTCTCTCTCCACAGATGCTGCAAGACGTGTTGTGTTTTTCCAGTCCTTTCTGTATTTATTTTAAATCTACCTGTAGTGGTAGGAAAAACACTATTTACTATCCAGGATAAAATAAATGTCCTTCATCAGCTTTTGTGGATCATTTCAGTGGCAATGTGCTCTCCCAGGCTCAAAGAGCATCAGCGAACTAGAAGCAAAGTCGTGAGACCGGCCAGTCCAGCAGAAAGAAACCCTCCGACCCTCCCACTTCACCAACTGTCAGAATGAACATGGTTCAGTCCTGGATGTGATTAACAGCAGCAATAAAACAGAATCCAACCCCTGTCATCACTTGTGAACTCGCTGGTGTCTCAGCAGGCTGGATGACTGAGTGAATCCTTTCCCACACGCCCAACAGGTGCATGGTTTCTCCCCAGTGTGAACTCGCTGGTGTTCCTGCAGGTTTGATAACCGACTGAATCCCTTCCCGCACTTGGAGCAGGTGACAGGCTTCTCCCCGGTGTGAACCCGCTGGTGATCCTGCAGGGTGGACGAATGTGTGAATCCCTTCCCACACACACAGCAAGTGTACGGTTTCTCCCCAGTGTGAACTCGCTTGTGTCTCAGCAGGTTGCTTGACTGAGTGAAACACTTCCTACACTCAAGGCAGGTGAATGGTCTCTCCCCGGTGTGGCTGCGTTGATGGGTTTCCAGCTCAGATGGGCACTGACATGCCTTCCCACAGTCCCCACATTTCCACGGTTTCTCCATGGTGCAGGTGTCTTTGTCACCCTCCTGGTTAAACAGTCAATTAAATCTCACACAGAACACGGGTACAGTCTCTCCCCGCTGTGAATACTGCGATGTATTTTCAGGCTGTGTAACTGGTTAAAGCTCTTTCCACACTCAGTGCACTGGAACACTCTCACTCAGGTGTGTCTGTGTCTTGGTGTATTTCCAGTCACATTTATGTTATAAAAAATTCTGACGCAGACAGAACATTAAAAGATTTCTCCTTCAAGATTGAAAGGCCAATGATATTCGGGTCCCAATCAATCAAATGTCTGTCAGATGTTGATGTGACGTTTGATTCGAGATTTCTGTCTGTAAATCCCCACCTTCTGATATCCTGCAAAAGGAGATTACAAAATTCATCAGTGTCAGTACAGGACAGAAATTCAGAACAGACAATTCTAGTTTCTATGGAACATTCTTTCCTCTCTCATTCCCCAAACGCAGTAAATCTCCATCCCACACACTCTCCCTCAATTCTCACTCTGCTGTATCTAATATTCACCCTCCCAATTCTCCTGAAGGTGCTGATTGAGGCTGATTGACAGATCCATGCTCACGGCTTCCTGTCCTGGACACAGGGAGCTGAAAATCTCCATGCAGGCTGCCAGACAGATGTCTATAATACTGGATAAAAGTGTAACATACAGGACATTACTTGAGTAGTGGTAGAGCAGGGATTTGAGGAAGATTTATATTTAGGTAGGGAGAGCACATGATCTAGAACTCGCTGCCTATGAGGATGGTGGAACAGAAGATTCAATCATTTCAAAATGAAATTGGATGGGTACTTGAAGGAAATAAAACTTGCAGAGGAATGTTGATAGAGAGAAAGAACAGGATTCTACAGAGAATCAATCTGCAGTCCATAAGATGACGTGGAGATGTCGGCGTTGGACTGGGGTGGGCACACAACACCAGGTTCATCAGGTGAGTGGCCATTCACCTGATGAAGGAGCAGTGCTCCGAAAGCTCGTGCGATCAAATAAACCTGTTGGACTTTAACCTGGTATTGTGAGACTTCTTACTGTTTATAAGATGTACAGGTTAGGTTGATTGGCCATGCTCAATTGCCACTTAGTGTCCCAGGATGTGTGGGTTGGGGGGGCAATGCTCGGGGGGGGGCAATGCTCGGGGGGGGGCAATGCCCAGGGGGGGCAAAGCCCGGGGGGGGGGGGGCAAAGCCCGGGGGGGGGCAAAGCCCGGGGGGGGGGGCAAAGCCCGGGGGGGGGGGGGCAAAGCCCAGGGGGGGGGGGCAAAGCCCAGGGGGGGGGGGGGGCAAAGCCCAGGGGGGGGGGGAGGGACAGAGAGATAGTAAAAGTTTTTACAAATATATAAAAAGGAAAAGAGTAGCTAAAGTAAATGTTGGACCCTTAGTAGATGAGAAGGGGGATTTAATAATGGGAAACGAGGAAATGGCTGAGGCCTTAAACAAGTTTTTTGTATCAGTCTTCACGGTAGAGGACACAAATAGCTTACCGAAAATTGACGGTCATGGGACTGTAGGGGATGAGGTCCTTAAAATGATTACTATTACTAAAGAGGTAGTGCTTGGGAGGCTAATGGGACTAAAGGTAGACAAGTCCCCGGGCCCGGATGGAATGCATCCCAGGGGACTGAAAGAAATGGCAGAAGTAATAGAGGATGCGTTGGTTGTAATTTATCAAAATACGCTGGACTCTGGGGAAGTGCCGGCTGATTGGAAAACAGCTAATGTGACGCCACTGTTTAAAAAAGGAGGTAGACAAAAGGCGGGTAACTACAGGCCGGTTAGCTTAACGTCCGTAGTTGGGAAATTGCTGGAATTCATCATTAAGGAAGAAATAGCAGGACACCTGGAAAAAAATGGTTTGATCAAGCAGACGCAGCATGGATTCATGAAGGGAAAGTCGTGTTTGACAAATTTACTGGATTTTTATGTTGATGTAACGAGTGCGGTTGACAGAGGGGAACCAGTGGATGTGGTGTTTTTGGATTTCCAGAAGGCGTTCGATAAGGTGCCTCACAAAAGGTTGCTGCAGAAAATCAGGGTGCACGGAGTTAGGGGTAAAGTGTTAGCGTGGATTGGGGATTGGCTATCTAACAGGAAGCAGAGAGTTGGAATAAATGGGCGCTTTTCTGGTTGGCAGTTGGTGACTAGTGGCGTGCCACAGGGATTGGTGCCGGGGCCTCAAGTATTTACCATATGCATAGACGATCTGGAGGAGGGGACCGAGTGTTGGGTAACAAAGTTTGCGGATGACACAAAGATGAGTGGGAAAGTGAATTGCGTGGAGGATGCGGTAAGTCTGCAGAGAGATTTGGATAGGCTAAGTGAGTGGGCGAGGATCTGGCAGATGGAGTATAGCGTTGGTAAGTGTGAGCTTATCCACTTTGGAAGGAATAATAGTAAAATGGAAGCTGCAATGCTGCCCCCTGTTGTTCACTTCTCCCAGTCTCAGCATTGCAGAGTGTTTAAACAAGAATGGCACATTCAGCACCATGGAATGAGAACATTCGGACTAACTCTTCGTTATACAATTGTTCTGTTTGTATTAACAGTTCACAATCCAGGTCACAGATCTGATTCAGTGAGAGGAGGTGAGAGTGCCTTTGCAGGTTTTTGTACGGGCTCACTGCGCCTTTGTAACAGTGTGGGGCTCAGCGCACAGTGATACACGGCAGAGTCAGAGACATGGACCCCAGTGATATTTAAAGGAACTGTTTTCTTGTCCTTGTCCAAATCAGCAGAAAACCGGTCAGGGAAATCTGGAGACTTTTCTCCGCCCCCCGTGCTATATTTCTGCAGTAAATATCTCGGAGCTTCCCCGGGATACTGGATGTACCAGAAGAGATTTGGAAAAGCATCCGTTGTTGTGTAATTACAATTCACTATTACGTTCAATCCTTCCTGAACCGTTAATTCAGCCGGGTCCTGGGAAACTGAATCTTGGCCATTGATTCCTGCAACAAAATGTAGAATGTGTGAGAAATCTGTGAACAAATATAACCCATGAAACACACACTGAGGATCTGAGCTCAGACTCACCGGGCAGCGTGGTCATTGTTATCAGTAAAGCACACAGGAGATACATGGTTCCTGATTGGACAGTAAGCAGCGACAATGTTTACAATAAGTTGCTGCCTCTAGTCTTATATCACAGAGTGAACTCAGATCAGAGGCAGCTTCAAGTATTCAGAAACAGGGAGGCGTTTCTCAGTGCTGCGATTGGCTCATCTCCCTGAGCTGACGTCAGCTGCGAATCATAAAATCCCTGCAGTGCAGAAGGAGGCCATTCGCCCCATCGAGTCTATACCGGTCACAATACCACCCAGGCTCCACTCCCGCAACTCCATGTATTTACCCTGCGTATCCCCTGACGCTCGGGTCAATTTAGCATGGCCAATCAACCTAACCTGCACATCTTTGGACTGTGGGAGGAAACAGGAGAACCCGAAGGGGACCCACGTAGACACTGGGAGAACATGCAAACTCAGACAGAAAGTGATCCGAAGCCGGAATTGAACCCGGGTCCCTGACACTGTGAGACAGCAGCGCTGACCATTGTGGCATCATGCCGCCCCGTAACCAGTGAACCAATCACTGTTAGTTAATGATTTAATATAGCTGGCACTTTCCAATCACATTCCTTCCCTGGCCGTAAACTTATTTCTAAAGTCTTTGCTCTCTCTCTGCTCTCTCCCACATCATCACTTATTCTGTCTCATTAACTGGTTAACTCGCTTTCCTCAGAACTCAGTCCATCAATCTTTCTTAAGGCAGATCCTTTTTTCTAATTTAATCATTTATGGGTGACACGGTGGCGCAGTGGTTCGCATTGTTGCCTCACAGCCCCAGGGACACGGGTTCGATTCCAGCCTCGGGTCACTGTCTCTGTGGAGTTTGCACTTTCTCACCGTGTCTGCGTGGGTTTCCTCAGGTGCTCCAGTTTCCCTCCACATTCCTAAACTGTGCAGGTTTGCTGGATTGGCCACGCAAAATTACCCTAAGTGTCAGGGGATAGCAGGGTAAATATGTGGGTTACGGGGATAGGGCCTGGGTGGGATTGTTGTCGGGACAGGCTCCATCCTGCATTGTCGGGATTCAATGATTCAGCAGCCTAACGTACAGGGATTAATGAGTAGCATCCAGGACTCAACATAATTAATAGTTAGTGCTGTAAGTATACCGGGGATAAGTAGTCACTCAACTCTGCACCAGGAAATATTTCACGGACTCATAACATAGAAACTAGAAGCAGGAGCCTTCTCCGCCATTCATCGTAATCATAGCTGATCATGGAATTCAATATCCTGATCCTCCTTCCCCCTCGACCCCTTTAGCCCCAAGAGCTATATCAAATTTCTTCTTGAAATCAGACAACGTTTTGGCCTCAACTACATTCGGTGGTATTGAATTCCATACATTCAACACTCTCTGGATGAAGGAATTTCCCTTCACCTCAGTTTTTCCCTTATCTTCAAAAGATGACCCATGGTTCTGGATTCCACCATTGGGAACAGTCTTCTGGATCTACCCTGTCGAACCCTGTTAGAATTTTATAAGTTTCTATGAGACCCCCTCTCACTATTCGAAACCGCAGTGAATATAATCCTAACGGATTTAATCTCTCCTCATATGACAGAGCTGCCATCCCAGGAATCAGCATAGTAAATCTTCACTGTACCCCTCTATTCCCCAAATAGAAAAGCTCTGATTTCAATCAGTTATTATTTCTGCTCCACGGACTTGAAAATGGAACAATTCTGAGGCTGCATTTGATAATAGATCACTTTTAAAATGTGTCGCCGGGCAGATAGGCACCGAATCCAGAATTTTTCTAAGTACAGATTAAGGAAGTTATTCACCCGGGGTAATCTGCAGATTTTGTGCGGATGGGATCGGAGAATGGTTGGATTTGATCCGGGAATAATAGGATGGCAAATGTGACATTTCACAACACTGACAATGGCTGAGCTCAGTGGGGGAATATTATTCAGCTGGGGCTGTATTGTGGCCTTCATTTCCTGCGCATTTTCGTTGAGATCCGACTCTTTTTCTCTGACCCTGAAACGTCTGCGTCACTTTTTGTATGAGGCCCGCGGGAGCCTCATTCACTGTGGGTCTCAGTGGGAATCAAATTGTTGTCTAATTGTCCCAGCAGATAACAGGTTCCTTTGAACTCTCCAGCTGCTACTTTAATGCAGACTTTAACCAATTTATTTTGAGCTGGTTTCTGTTCAATAAACTGGCACTGACACACAAACACATTAAAATATTTTAGACTTTTCTGCATTTTCAGTCTGGAAATCTAATCCTGCCATTTCACTCTCAGTCAGGAACAGATCCCAGTTTTGCACCAATCTCTGATTTAGCAGCATGCTTCCAGCATTCACTGTTGTTCTTCCTGACTCTAAACACAGTTGTAAAGGAACTTCTGTTCCTGGTCTAGGAGCGCTGAAACATAGAAGGGAGTGACTGAGATTCTTGCACATCTCAGGATTAAACCACACGGGTACTTTGCTGTCGTGAAGAGAGACGAGGAAGAGCAAAGTGCTGTTTGTCCCTCTGTGACCCTGAAGGACTGCGTCCTGTTTGCCATATGATCCACCCCCGATTGTCTTTTCTGAGCTCCAGCCTGGTGATGTTAAACAGTCAGGTGGGAAAGACAAAAATCTACAACAATTTTAAAAAACAAAGCTGGTCTATTTCATATTTATTCAGAATATTAAACCTCAACGGATGAAGACTGTCAGAGTGAACACGATTCAGTCCTGGATATGATTAACAGCATCATTAAGAGTAGAATCCAAACCTTGCAGTCGTTTGTGAACTCGCTGGTGTGTTAGCAGGTGGGATGACTGAATAAATCCCTTTCCACAGACATTACAGGTGAACGGCCTCTCCCCAGTGTGAACTCGCTGGTGTTTCAGAAGATAAGATAAATGAGAAAATCCCTTCCCACAGACAGAGCAGGTAAGTGGCCTCTCCGCACTGTGAACTTTCTGGTGTGTCAGCAGGTTGGATGACTGACTGAATCCCTTCCCACACACAGAGCAGGTGAACGGCCTCTCCCCAGTGTGAACTCGCTGGTGATTCAATAAGTTGGATGAACGAGTGAATCCCTTCCCACAGTCTGAGCAGGTGAAGGGCCTCTCCCCAGTGTGAATTCTCTGGTGGTTCAATAGGGCAGATGGACGGCTGAATCCCTTCCCACACACACAGCAGGTGAATGGCCTCTCCCCAGTGTGAGCATATTGGTGCGTTAGCAGATCCTTTTTACTTTTAAAGCTCTTCGCACAGTGGGAACAATTAAAAAGTTTGTTATCAGAGTGAACAAGTTGATGTGTCTGCAAGTGGGATGACTGAATGAATCCTTTCCCACACACAGAGCAGGTGAACGGTCTCTCCCCAGTGTGAATTCGTTGGTGTGTCAGCAGATCCTTTTTGCATTTAAAACTCTTCTCACAGTCAGAACATGTAAACATTCTCTCATCAGTGTGAACAAGTTGGTGTGTCACAATGTGGGATGAGCGAGTGAATCCCTTCCCACACACAGGACAGGTGAACGGCCTCTCCCCAGTGTGAACCCGTTGGTGAGTCAGAAGGTTGTATGAATGGGTGAATCCCTTCCCACAGACGGAGCAGGTGAACGGTCTCTCCCCAGTGTGACTGCGCCGATGAACTTCCAGTTGTGATGGGAAACCGAATCCCTTCCCACAATCCACACATTTCCACGGTTTCTCCATGGTGCGGGTGTCCTTGTGTTTCTCCAGGTTGGATGATCAGTTCAAGCCTCATCCACACACACAACATACACGTAGTTTCACCCTGCTGTGAACTGTGATGTTTTTTCAGGCTGTGTAACTGGTTAAAGCTCTTTCCACATTCAGTTCACTGGAACACTCTCACTCGGGTGTGTGTTTGTCTCGATGCTTTTCCAGTCACAGTGATGTTTAATTTCTTTGCCCACAGGCAGAACAGACAAATATTTCTCTTTCTATATTCAAAGACCAATGATATTCAGCTCCGAAGGAACTGAATGACTTTGTCAGATGTGATGTCCGGTTTGAATTTTCTGTCTGCCAATCTTTCACTTCCAATATCCTGTAAAAACAGTTTAGAAAAGTCATCACTGTCAGAACACGATACAAACTCTGAACAGACAATTCTAGTTCGTCTGGAACATTTTTTCCTCTCTTGTTCCCCCAAATCTGTAAATCTCCGTCCCACACACTCTCCCTCTTCCCTGGGCTGAAATCCAAACCCATCTCTACCATTTCTTTCCTCCACTCCCAGTTTTCTCCCTCCCTCTCCTCTGTCTGGGTTCAGTTCTCCAGCTCCTGTCTGCAGACTGACAATAAAACCAATGGGTCTTATTGGGGATGTTGGGGCCTCCAGCGGGTGTTTGTGAATCCTTCCCGCCCACCTCCCAGGGTTTCCTTCCTTCCCAGAGATCAGAACCCTCATTGATTTGAGGCCAAAGTGTAACCTCTTATTTATTGTCCCCCTCCCCCATCCTCTGATGTGAACCATCCTCCAGTGGCTGAGCCAGGATGGGGCCGCTAACCTGGGCCTGTTCCCGGGAGGGAGGGAGGGAGAAGCCCCGCAGCTGCAAACCAGGGAGCTGACAATGATTCTGAAGGGTTTGCGGATCCACAAAGTGTTTCCAAATCCTCCCAGCCACCGCCGAACGCTGACTCCGCTTCTCCGGGACAAACAAGCGCCAAGGCCAGCAATGACACTGCGCATGCTCCACATCACAATGCCCGGGAGCTGATTGACGCCAGCTCCGGACCAATAGGAAGAGGGGGCGGGACTGGAGGACCGAGCGGGAGCGGCTGGTCCTCCAACCAATCGGAGTGAATGAGGGGCGGGACCTGAAGCATGCGCAGTGCGGGTAATGGCGGCGGCGGCGGCGGACGGACGGTTTCAACTTGGAAGCGAGAACAATACAAGGTAGAGGGCGGCGCGCGGGGAATGATAAATGTGGCGGGTGGGTGGCCTTCAAAAAGAATACGGCCCGGCCGGACATCTTAGAGGCCGCGACAATGGCTGAGGGGCCGACAACCCCAGCCATTGCCTTGACACAGGCCTCGATGGACATGTCGGGGTGGGCGTAGCACTTAACCCCGAGCTGCCGCGTGAGCAACGAAAAAGGTGGCAGGGCCTTGGGAGCGGCGGGGGCTCTGGCAGCCGCCACGCCCGCATAGGTGGGCCGAGAAGGCTCTGCCACGGCAGGACGTATAAGAGGAGGGAAAAATAAGGGAGGGCAGGGTAGGTGGATGGGGATCTAGGTGCTCTCTCCCCGGAGCGAGAGAGGAGAGAGGAGGAGCAGGAGGGAGGACGAGGGACAAGGCACGGAGGGGGGCCGGTGCCCCAGTCAGGGGGAAAGAGGGGAGGGGGTGCCGGTGTTGGGGGCGCCGGTGTTGGGGGCAGCAGCAGTGGGTGGGGGACTTTACTCCTCCAGCCCTTTTGGGCGCAAACAGTTCAAGTCCGGGGTGTCTTCACCGCCGCCCCCCCCCCCAGATGGAAAAAACAGTCTGAATTTACTTCACCCCCCCATCCCTTTCAGGCACCGACCTTCTGATGATGAGGGCACCAGCCCAACCACTCAGTCCCTCGATGTTGAAACGTGCAGTCCTCCCTCCCATAGATGGAAAGAAAAAAGAAAGAAAGTCACTCCGTGTCCTCTCTCCCTCCAGGGAGAGAGCACCCTCCAGTGGGCGGACGGACGGAAGACAGGCAGGCCAGACGGCAGGCAGGCCAGACGACAGGCAGGCAGGCAGGCCGGACAGCAGGCAGGCAGGCAACAGCTCACCTTCCTCCCCCTTCCCACTTTGATGCTGGAATTAACAAATTAACATTCCTGCCCGGTTCTGACCCGGGGACCTTTCGCGTGTCAGGCAAACGTGACAACCACTTCACTACAGAAACAACCTCTCTGATGTTGGAGACAGGAGGAAGTTTCAGTCTGTCTGAAGCTCAATCTTCATTCACGCAAAGCCCGCGCTCTGATCAGCTGGAGGACCAGAGTCCTTCCGGTCCTTCAACTCTTCCTATTAATCAACACCTCAGAAGGTCAGGGGGCAGGATCTGCCCTGCAATTCGCAGCTTCCCCCTCTCTTGGACATGCGCAGTCCCGGGCCGGGGGGAGGGGGAGATTACCGAGCAGCTTCTCGCTCTGGCCGGAGCCGCCAGCCGGTTGCCTGGAAACCTTGGCTCGATGTGGTGCAGGGGGAGGGGAACAATGGGTGGGGGTGGGGCTCCCGGGTCCGTGCGCCCGGGCCTGAGCACTGGAACCCAGAGACGTCACCGCGGAGCAGAGTGATTCCTATTGGCTGATTCAGGCAGGACTCCATTGTGACATCACAAAGGGGAAGTTGGCCAATGATGATGTAATTTAAACAATGCCTGAGATCACTTCACTTCTTGGTCAGACCCCCTTTTCAGTCCAGTGCTACTTGGAGTTTACCGTCAATTCAACAACTATTGGGTTACAAGTCCCTCACAGTTCTGATCACAACTTCATGATAAAATAATTTAAATAATGCATGAGAACGCTTCTTACCGGACTACCTACCACTGGTCAGACCCCCTTTTTACAGATTCGGGAATCTCAGCCACTGAACACCAGCCGGTCCTGGAATAAGTTTCATTCTCACTCATTCTGAGTAAATATTCTCACCAGGTCCTCTGTCAGGACCCTGCTAAGCAGCTTTAATGGTTCATGATTGCAGAAACTGAGCAGTCACAGGAATGTGGTCAAGATAGTCCAGTCCCATAATGCCGCACATTTAATCTGCAGTCCTTCAGTTATAACAGAATATGTGGCTGTATGTAGCCGCCTCGGCCACGATCAGCGCCAACACTGCCTTCCTGAACTGCTATAATGCCGAAGGTGTAAGTACACCCACAGTGCTGTTAGGGAGGGATTTCCAGCTACACATTCCACACTTCCTCTCGACTGTGGGTGGATACGCGATTGAGACATTTCATTCAACTGCACTCAAGCTGAGTTATTCAAATCCCTTTATTGTACGGGACAATATATTCATGATTTCTTTAAAACAGAAATTAAACATTCCCATTTGATTTCAGGTATTAACATATTCTGTTAGTTTGTTCTTTATTGTCAATGTCAGGCTAGGGTTGTTCCCCTTGGAGCAAGGAGGTTGAGGGTAGATTTGATAGAGGTGGACAAGATTCTGACAGGTTTAGATAAGATGGACAAAGAAAAGCTGTTCCCATTAGCTGACGAGAGAAGGACGAGGGGGACACAGATTTATGGTTTTGGGTCAGAGAGGAAGGGGGGATGTGAGGAAGAATATTTTGATGCAGTGAATGGTAATGACCTGGAACTCGCTGCCTACGAGGGTGGAGGAAGTGGAGACAATAAACAATTACAAAGGAAATTGGATGAGCATTTGGGAAGTTTCAAACAGAAATAGTAACTCTTAACTTCCTCACACCCTGTCACTCTGTGATCCGTGTGAAATCTGAAACCAGGTATTCGCAACAAGACTCAAAGAGCATCAGCCCACTGGAGGCAAAGTCATGAGACCGGCCAGTCCAGCAGAAAGAAACCCTCCGACCCTCCCCATTGACCAACTGTGAGAATGAACAAAATGCAGTCCTGGATGTAATTGAGAGCAGAAACAATAACAGCAGAATCCAACCCCTGAAATCACTCATGAGCATTTTGGTGTCTCAGCAGGGCGGATGAAACTCTGAAACCCTTCCCACACTGAGAGCAGGTGAATGGTCTCTCCCCAGTGTGAACTCGCTGGTGTGTCCGCAGGGTGGATAATTGACTGAACCCCTTCCCACACTGAGAGCAGGTGAACGGTCTCTCCCCAGTGTGAACTCGCTGGTGAGTCCGCAGGGTGAATAAATCAGTGAATCCCTTCCCACACTGAGAGCAGGTGAACGGTCTCTCCCCAGTGTGAACTCGCTGGTGAGTCCGCAGGGTGAATAAATCAGTGAATCCCTTCCCACACTGAGAGCAGGTGAACGGTCTCTCCCCAGTATGAAGGCGCTGGTGCGTCTGCAGGTTAGATAATTGACTGAACCCCTTCCCGCACTGAGAGCAGGTGAACGGTCTCTCCCCAGTGTGAACTCGCTGGTGCTTCTGCAGGTTGGATAATTGACTGAACCCCTTCTCACACTGAGAGCAGGTGAACGGCCTCTCCCCAGTGTGAACTCGCTGGTGTCTCTGCAGCTGGGATACCCGAGTGAATCCCTTCCCACACTGAGAGCAGGTGAAGGGCCTCTCCCCAGTGTGAGCTCGCTGGTGTCTCTGCAGCTGGGATACCCGAGTGAATCCCTCCCCACACTGAGAGCAAGTAAATGGTCTCTCCCCAGTGTGGCTGTGCCGATGATCTTCCAGCTCTGATGGGGCTCTGTATCTCTTCCCACAGTCCCCACATTTCCATGGTTTCTCCATGGTGCAGGTGTTCTTTCCTTTCTCTTCAGTTGAACACTCGTCCACACACAGAACAGTCCCCCCACCCCCGCTGTGAATGGTGTGATATTTATTGCTGTGTAACTGGTTAAAGCTCTTGAGTCAATGCACTAGAACATACTCACTCCAGTGTTGCAGCGTGTTGGCACTTTTCCAGTCACACTGATGTTTGAAATCTTTTCAAGTCACCAGACCGGACAACCATTTCTCCTTGATTTAAAGGCCGATGATATTCAGGTCCCGAGGAATATGACTCTGTCAGATCTAGACACAACGTCTGAGATTTCGGTCTGTGATTCCTCTTTCAATTTCCTGTAAAACAAGTTTGCAGAGGTCATCAGTGTCAGTGCAGGATAGAAATTCAGAACAGACAATTCTAATTTCTATGGAACATTCTTTCCTCCCTCCAGACTCGAAACATTGGCTCTATTCTCTCTCTATCTGGGGGATAGCGTGGGAAATGATGCTGCGGTAGATCAGCCAATTCTCAATGAATGGTTGAGGCAGTTCGATGGGCTGAATGGCCAACCGCAGCTCCTGTTTCTTATGATTTGTGTGTGGTGGACAGGAAGCAGTGAGCATGGATCTGTCAATCAGCCTCAATCAGTACCTTCAGGAGAATTGGGAGGGTGAATATTAGATACAGCAGAGTGAGAATGGAGGGAGAGGGTGTGGGATGGAGATTCACAGCTTTGGGGATGAGAGAGGAAAGAATGTTCATTGGAAATTAGAATTGTCTGTTCTGAATTTCTATCCTGTGCTGACATTGATGATGTTTGTAAATTCCTTTTGCAGGATATCAGAAGGTGAAGATTTAAAGACGAATATCAAACCAAACCTCACATCAAAATCTAACATAGTCACTCAGTTCATTGGGACCTGAATATCATCGAGCTTTGAATCTAGAATGGAAATGTTTCTCTGCTCTGTCTGCTTCAGGAGATTTTAAACATCAGTGTGACTGGAAAAGCACCGAGACACACACACACTGAAACATGCACACACCTGAGTGACTGTGGAAAGAACTTTAACCAGTTAAACAGCCTGAAAATACATTGCAGCAGAGAGACCGCACCCATGTTATGTTGTAACTGAACTAATTGTCAAGCCTGGAGAGTCACAAGGACACCCGCACCATGGAGAAATTGTGTAAATGTGGGGACTGTGGGAAAGGATTCAGGTTCCCATCTGCACTGGAAACTCATCGGCGCAGTCACACTGGAGAGAGACCATTCACCTGCTGTGTGTGTGGGAAGAGATTCACTCAGTTATCCCATTTACAAACACACCAGGGAGTTCACACTGGGGAGAGACCATTCACCTGCTGTGTGTGTGGGAAAGGATTCACTCGGTTAAACAATCTGCTGACCGACCAGCGCATTCACACCGGGGAGAGACCGTTCACCTGCTGTGTGTGTGGGAAGGGATTCACTCAGTTGCCCAACCTGTTGAGCCACAAGGTCACTCACACCCAAGACAGACCCTTTAAATGCTCTGACTGTGGGAGTGGCTTCAAAAGCTCTCGAGAACTGATGGTCCACCAACCCATTCACACTGACGAGAGACTGCTTAGCTGCTCTCACTGCACAAAGAGGTTTAGGAGGTCATCCACATGGCAGAGACACCAGCGAGTTCACACTGGGGACAGACCGTTCACCTGCTCTGTGTGTGGGAAATGGATTCAATCGGTCATCCAACCTGCAGCGACACCAACAAGTTCACAAGTGATTGCAGGGGTTGGATTCTTTCTCTCTCAATCTTTCTCTCTCTCTCTCTCTCAGCAGATTCGATGAATGATTGAATCCCTTCCCACAAGTGGAGCATATGAACGGTCTCTCCCCGGTGTGACTGCGTCGATGAGATTCCACCCCAGATGGGGCTCTGAATCCCTTCCCACAGTCTCCACATTTCCATGGTTTCTCCATGGTGTCGGAGTCCTTGTGTCTCTCCACAATCAGTGCACTGGAACACTCTGATACGGGTGTGAGAATCTCAGTGCTTTTCCAGTCAAAACCTCTCCTTCCAATATCCACTGAAAGGAGTTTACAAAAATCATCACTGTCAGCACATGATAGAAATTCAAAACAGACAATTGTAGTTTCTATGGAACATTCTTTAAATCTCCACCCACACCCCTCACACATACACTCTCTCTCTCATTCCATTTAGCATTCTGCGGCACGGTGGCACAGTGGTTAGCACCATCAGCTCCAAGTTCCCCTCCAACTCATCCTGACTTGTCTGACATCCAGGACTAAGAGAACAGAAATGTTTTCCATATAAATACTGGGAAGTCTGAACCCATTGTCTTCAGTCCCCACGACAAACTCCACTCCCTGTCGGAGCCGGAACCAGGCTGTTCACAACCATGGTGAAATATTTCACTCCAGGATGAGCTTCCAGCCACATCATCATCAAGACTGCCTATTTCCACCTCAGTGACATCGTCCGACGCCACCCAGTCTCAACTCATTAGACCATAAGACACAGTAACAGAATTAGGCCACTCGGCCCATCGAGTCTGCTCCGCCATTCAATCTTGGCTGATATTTTTCTCATCCCCATTCTCCTGCCTTTTCCCCATAATCCCTGATCCCCTCATTAATCAGGAACCTATCTATCTCTGTCTTAAAGACACTCAATGACCCGGCCTCCACAGCCTTCTGCAGCAAAGAGTTCCACAGATTCACCATTCTCTGGCTGAAGAAATTCCTCCTCATCTCTGTTTCAGAGGATCGTCCCTTTAGCCTGAGGTTGTGCCCTCTATTTCTAGCTGTTCCTACTAGTGGAAACATTCTCTCCACGTCCACTCTATCCAGGCCTCGCCGTATCCTGTAAGTTTCAATAAGATCCCCCCTCATCCTTATAAACTCCGATGAGTACAGATCCAGAGTCCTGAACTGTTCCTCATAGAACAAGCTCTTCATTCCAGGGATCATTCTTGTGAACCTCCTCTGGACCTTTTCCAAAGCCAGCACATCCTTCCTTAGATATGGGGACCAAAACTGCTCACAACAGTCCAAATGGGGGCTGACCAGAGCCTTACGCAGCCTCAGAAATATATCCCTGCTCTTGTATTCCAGGCCTATCGACATGAATGCTAACATTGCATTTGCCTTCCTAACTGCCAACTGAACCTGCACGTTAACTTTAAGAGAATCTTGAACAATGACTTCCAGGTCCCTTTGTGTTTCTGATTTCCTCAGCATTTCCCCATTTAGAAAATAGTCTGTGCCTCCATTCCTCCTTCCAAAGTGCATAACCTCACACTTCTCCACATTGTATTCCATCTGCCGCTTCTTTGCCCATTCTCCTAACCTGTCCAAGTCCTTCTGCAGCCCCCCTGCTTCCTCGTTACTACCTCTCCCTCTACATATCTTTGTATCATCTGCAAACTTAGCAACAGTGCCTTCAGTTCCTTCCTCCAAATCGTTAATGTATATTGTGAAAAGTTGCGGTCCCAACACTGACCCCTGAGGCACACCACTGGTCACCGGCTGCCATCCTGAGAAAGACCCCTTTATCCCCACTCTCTGCCTTCTGCCAGCCAATCCTCTATCCATGCCAGGATCTTACCCTTAACACCATAGGCACTTAACTTATTTAACAGTTTCCTCTGCACCACCTTGTCAAAGGCCTTCTGGAAATCTAAATAAATCAGGTCCACTAGTTCTCTTTTATCTAACTTCTTTGTTACCAGATATGATCTAAGGAGATCCATCAAAGATGCCAAAAGACAATACTGGACCAAGCTAGAGTCCCAGGCTAGCCACACCAATCCCCGCTGACTATGGCAAGGTCTGCAAGACATAACAGTCTCCAAGGTGAAGATATGTAAAATCGCCGGCTCCAACGCTCCTCTCCCTGATGAGCTCAATGCATTCGTTTTGAGCAAGAGGTCAGCGAGAGCATGCCCTCCACCCTGGAAGCCCTGGATGAACCTGTATCTGCGGTCTCCATTGCAGATGTCAGAGCAGCTTTCTTCAAGGTCAACCCACAGAAAGCAACTGGCCCGGATGGGATACCCGGATGTGCATTCAGATCCTGTGCGGATCAGCCGGCAGAGGTATTCACAGACATCTTCAACCTCTCTTTACAACAATCTGAGGTCCCTATGTTTTCTCTGTATAGCGCACAAGAAACAATACTTTTCACTGTATGTTAATACATGCGACAATAATAAATCAAATCAAATCAAAAGCTCCTCAAAGAACTCTAACAGATTTGTCAGACATGACCTCCCCTTGACAAAGCCGTGCTGACTCAGTCCTACTTTATCCTGCACTTCCAAGTACTCTGCGATCTCAGCTTTAATAATGGACTCGAAAATCTTGGCAATGACCGAAGTCGGGCAAATTTGGAACCCTCACCCATTCCATTGTGACCTCACACTCTCACCCATTCCATTGTGACCTCACACTCTCACCCATTCCATTGTGACATCACACTTTCACCCATTCCATTGTGACGTCACACTCCGACCCATTCCATTGTGACGTCACACCCTCACCCATTCCATTGTGACATCACACACTCACACATTCCATTGTGACGTCACACCCTCACCCATTCCATTGTGACATCACTCCCCGATCACAATCCCTGCCGGCCTCCCACATGCAGCCTCAATGGCGGTGATGCACTATCTATCAATCAAGTAAAGACTAGTTTGTTTGCAAGAACAAATCGGCTTTTATTCGCAAAAGACTTGGAGCACACACCCATGCTGATGAACTGGTCCAGCAACTGAGGCAGGAGGGTGGGGAGCAGTCACCTTCATACCTGGACGGGGGGGGGGGGGGGGAGGAGTCTCATGCAGGGCTGGCATGGGCATGCCCAGACATGTCACACACACACAGGCAATAAGCTTAACAGTGGTTTACCACAGGCGGCAGTCAGCCTGGGTCTAACACTACAAGCTGCTGCTCCATTTGGTACAAATGGGGGGACCGGGAAGTTCATTTCCGGGGTTTGGGTTGGAACAACATGTTTATGAAGCCTCTCCACCCACCCGCCACATTTAGCATTCCCCGCACGCCGCCCTCTACCTCGGATTGATCTCGCTTCCAGGTTAAAACTGTCCGTCTGTCCGTCGCCATTACCCGCACTGCGCATGCTTCAGGTCCCGCCCCTCATTCACTCCGATTGGTTGGAGGTCCAGCCGCTCCAGCTCGGTCCTCCAGCCCCGCCCCCTCATCCTATTGGCCCGGAGCTGCCGTCAATCAGCCCCCGGGCATTGTGATGTGGAGCATGCGCAGTGTCATTGCTGTCCTTGGCGCTTGTTTGTCCCGGAGAAGCGGAGTCAGCGTTAGGCGGTGGCTGGGAGGATTTGGAAACACTTTGTGGATCCGCAAACCCTTCAGAATCATTGTCAGCTCCCTGGTTTGCAGCTGCGGGGCTTCTCCCTCCCGGGAACAGGCCCAGGTTAACGGCCCCATCCTGGCTCAGCCACTGGAGGATGGTTCACATCAGAGGATGGGGGAGGGGGACAATAAATAAGAGGTTACACTTTGGCCTCAAATCAATGAGGACTCTGATCTCTGGGAAGGAAGGAAACCCTGGGAGGTGGGCGGGGAGGATTCACAAACACCCGCTGGAGGCCCCAACACCCCCAGTAAGACCCATTGGTTTTATTGTCAGTCTGCAGACAGGAGCTGGAGAACTGAACCCAATCAGAGGAGAGGGAGGGAGAAAACTGGGAGTGGAGGAAAGAAATGATGCAGATGGTGAGATGGGTTTAAGCCCAGGGAGAAGGGAGAGTGTGTGGGACGGGGATTTACAGATTTTGGGGAACAAGAGAGGAAAAAATGTTCCGGAGAAACTAGAATTGTCTGTTCAGGATTTCTATTCCGGACTGACAGTGATGACTTTTCCAAATTTTTTTTTACAGGATATTGGAAGTGGAGGATTGGTAGACAGAAAACTCAAACGAACATCATGACTGGCAAAGTCACTTTGTTCATTCAGAGCTGAAGATCATTGGTCTTTGAATGTGGGAGGAGAAATGTTTGACTCTTCTGTCTGTCGGCAAAGATTTTAAACATCAGTGTGACCGGAAAAGCATTGAAACAAACACACACCCGATTGAGAGTGTTCCAGTGAACTGACTGTGGAAAGAGCTTTAACCAGTCCACAGCCTGAAGAAACATCACACAGTTCACAGCAGGGTGAAACTACATGTATGTTGTGTGTGTGGACGAGGTTTCAACTGATCATCCAACCTGGAGAAACACAAGGGCACCAGCACCATGGAGAAACCGTGGAAATGTGTGGATTGTGGGAAAGGATTCAGTTTCCCATCACAACTGGAAGTTCATTGGTGCAGTCACACTGGGGAGAGACCATTCACCTCCTCCGTTTGTGGGAAGGGATTCACCCATTCATACAACCTTCTGACTCACCAAAGGGTTCACACTGGGGAGAGGCCGTTCACCTGCCCTGTGTGTGGGAAGGGATTCACTCGCTCATCCCACATTGTGACACACCAACTTGTTCACACTGATGAGAGAATGTTTCCATGTTCTGACTGTGGGAAGAGTTTTAAATGCAAAAAAGATCTGCTGACACACCAACGTATTCACACGGGAGAGACCATTCACCTGCTCTGTGTGTGGGAAAGGATTCATTCAGTCATCCCACCTGCAGACACATCAACTTGTTCACTCTGACAACAAACTTTTTAATTGTTCCGACTGCGAAGAGCTTTAAAAACAAAAAGGATCTGCTGACGCACCAATATACTCACACTGGGGAGAGGCCATTCACCTGCTGTGTGTGTGGGAAGGGATTCAGCCGTCCATCTGCCCTACTGAACCGCCAGAGAATTCACACTGGGGAGAGGCCTTCACCTGCTCAGACTGTGGGAAGGGATTCATTAATTCATCCAACCTTCTGACACACCAGCAGGTTCACAGTGAGGAGAGGCCATTCACTTGCTCCGTGTGTGGGAAGGGATTCACTCTTTCATCCAACTTATTGAACCACCAGCGGGTTCACACTGGGGAGAGGCCGTTCACCTGCTCCATGTGTGGGAAGGGATTCAGTCAGTCATCCAACCTGCTGACACATCAGAGAGTTCACAGTGCGGAGAGACCATTTACCTGCTCTGTCTGTGGGAAGGGATTTTCTCATTTATCTTATCTTCTGAAACACCAGCGAGTTCACACTGGGGAGAGGCCGTTCACCTGTAATGTCTGTGGAAAGGGATTTATTCAGTCATCCCACCTGCTAACACACCGGCGAGTTCACAAGGGACTGCAAGGTTTGGATTCTACACTTATCGATGCTGTTAATCATATCCAGGACTGAATCATGTTCACTCTGACTTTTTTCTTCTGTTGAGGTTTGATATTCTGAATAAATGTGAAATAGACATTTGATTGAATCATTGTTGTAGATTTTTGTCTTTTCCATTTGAGTGTTTAACGTCACCAGGCTGGAGCTCAGAAAGGGCAATCTGAGGGAGGATACAGTAGGAACAGAACTTCATTCTAGACCCAGTCCTTCAGGGTCACGCTGAGAGGGACAAACAGCACTTTGGTCTTTTTCGTCACTTTTCACTGACAGCAAAGTCCCCGTGTGGGTGAATCCTGAGGTGTGAAAAAAATGTGTCCCAGCCGCTCTTTTCCATGGTTCCGAGCTCCCAGACATGGAACAGAAGCTCCTTTACAACTGTGTTTAGAGTCAGGAAGAACAATGGTGAATGCTGGAAACGTGCTGTCAAAGATTGGTGTAAAACTGGGATCTATTCCTGACTGAGAGTGAAACGGCAGGTTTAGGTTTCCAGACTAAAAATGCAAAAAAGTCTAAAACATTTTAATGTGTGTGTGTCAGTCCTGGTTTATTGAACAGAAACTGGCTTCAAATAAATTGGTTGAAGTCTGCATTAAAGTAGCAGCTGGAGACGTTCAAAGGAGCCTGTTAACTGCTGGGACAATGAGACAACAATTTGATTCCGAGATAGAGAAGGAGCTGCAGTGTGTGTCCAAGAATTCTCAGTTTTGTTGATGTGTGCTTCCCATACACTATCCTTCTAAATAAACCTCACTCCTATCAGCCTTTAACCATTATAAACAGAACAGAGAGAAGCTGAGCAGCATCAGAGCCCTGACTGACCATTTGAGAATGAGTGATGTGTTCAGCTGAAGTTTCCTGTTGGTAGTTTTCTGGGTGATCTCCTTATTTTGATCATTCTCAGTGACCCCTGGGTGTGAACCTGCTCTCCTCTCTTTTAGACATTCACTCACTTAACATCTCCTCTCTCTCAGAAACTCAATCACTTAACCTCTCTCATCTCTCTAACACTCACTGAACGTCTCTCTCTCTCTCTCCAGGCATTCACTCACACTTACCTCACCTTCCACCTCCCTTACACTCTAACCTCGCTCCTGTCTCACATTCACTTAACCTCTCTCCTCTCGGATACTGTGTTCATCACTTAATGTCTCTCTATCTTTCTTTCAAACACTCACTCATTTAACCTTCCTATTTCAGATAATGCTTAAACTTATTCATTGTTTTCTCTCTCTCATTACCTCTCTCTGAAAAAGCACAAACAGACTTCATCTCTCTTCGCTGTCTGAGAAAACATCTAATTGATGGAGATTCAATCCTCTCTGTTTCTCTCTCCCACTTCCTCTGACAGGCCCTGACTCACTTTAAATCTCCTCTTTTCTAATAACCCTGTTTGGGAAAACTCATTTGTTCTCTAATTCCTCCTCATTTCTCCCAGTGATGACCCTCAGTCCATCTCCCAATTCAGTGAATCTGTTAAAAGTCCAAATAATCTCCTTTCTTTATTGTTTAAAACAGGAATGGAGCTGAATGTAATGCTGAGACCAGTAGCAATCTGTGTGGTTGTTCTTGATGCTGTCAGAGTGAGTTCACCCTCACAGACAGGAAGACTGTTCACAGTGATAACATCAAACTGACGCCGGCTGTTTCATTCTCAGGTAACACAACTTCCTGTTTCTCTGCTGCCGGTTCAAAAACGCACATCTCACTTCTGAGCAGAAAATAAATCCAGGGACAACAATCTGTTGAGAACATCTGTCAATGCGGCCTATATCTGTCCACAGAGTCAGGGCAGAATCTCACAGGTCACATTGTGGTGACATTTACAAATGAGTCAGTTATTTCTGTTCAGAGTTTCCATTCACAGATATAGCCAGCTGTGTCTGTGGATCAGTTTCTAAATCATAGAAACCCTACAGTGCAGGAGGAGGCCATTCGGCCCATCAAGTCTGCACCGACCACAATCCCACCCAGGCCCTACCCCCATATCCCTACATATATTTACCCGCTAATCCCTCTAACCTACACATCTCAGAACACTAAGGGGCAAATTTAGCATGGCCAATCAGCCTAACCCACACATCTTTGGAGGAAGGAAGGAGCACCCGGAGGAAACCTACGCAGACACGAGGAGAGTGTGCAAACTCCACACAGACAGCGACCCGAGCCAGGAATCGAGCTCAGGTCCCTGGAGCTGTGAAGCAGCAGTGCTAACCACTGTGCTACCGTGCCACCCACTGAGTTCCCTCTGCTCTGATGTGGAGATGCCGACTCTGCTCCCCATAGCTGGGAACTGATAGCCTGCTCCCTTAAATTCTATATCATTCTCTCTGTATTGCTTGTTTCCTCTGTTTCTCAGCTTTTATCTTTGATTGCGTCATCTTTCTGCTTTTTAAAATCTTTCTCAATTTTTCTCTCAGTCTTTCTGTCTCTCCTTTCCTCTGTATCTCTCTCAGGCTCTGTGTGTTCCTATTTGATCAAGATGTTCAAAATCATGAAGAGTTTCTGATTGATTATAGAGGGAAAAACAGGGAGAAAAGCAGAAAAACCCGGCAGGTCCGGCGGCATCTGTTCAGAGAGTTAACATTTTGAGTCCATGTAATTCTTCAGGGCAGGAAAAACATGCGTTATCCATCTTAGATTAGGGAATGTGATGGGGAGATTTAATAGAGGTGTTTAAAATGACAAATGATTTATGATAGTGTCAATGGAGAGAAATTATCTCGCAGGAGCAGGAGGGTTTGTCGATGGAGAGAATCAATTTCCTCGGTGCAGGAGGGTCTGTAAGCAGAGGACACAGAGATTTAATATAATTGACAACAGAACTGAAGGGGGTGATAAGGAGAATTTTTTGCACAATAACTTGATATGATCTGGAATGCACAAATTGACACGTGCTAGAAGCAGGTTTAATAATAGCTTTCAAAGGGAATTGGATAAATACTTGCAGAAGGTAAATTGGCAGAGTTATGGTGAATGGGATTAATTGGACAGTTCACTCATCTTTGTGACATTCTGAATGTTTCTCTCCTAAGGTTTTAATGTTTGATCTTTTCGGTCATAATGTGTCTCAAACAGAAGATTAAAATATTGTGTTTGATGAGCATCAGATCTCTTTCCTGTGTGTCTGTGTAACTTGCGAACTGGTGATAACCATGAGGAGGAACTGATTATTTTCAGTTCCTCTAACGGACACACCTCAGATATCAGAAATCCCTGGAGTTTCCCATGTCCTCATTATTCTCGCCTCGAGTATAACAGCTCTCAGTCAGGCCGAGTCAGTCACATGTGTCTCTGTCATGATGTTTCCACTTGTATTTTATCACTCACCTCCCAGTGACACTCACTATAACACAGACACCTTAAAATATCATTGTTCCCTTACACTTTGTCCTCCTATTTTAATCAAATGTTTGTTGGGCCTCTTGTCTCCCTTAATGTCAGATTATCTGCAGTTAAAATGACCTCAGAGACACTGAAACCGACCTTTGTGATTTTTATACCAGACTCCAATCAGCCCCAGGAGCTGCAGTTGTAAAATACAGCAGAATTGGAATAACAGATAGGTTATTGTCTGATAATGACAGTGGGGCAGAGTAACACACACCGGAATTTAAATACATTATATCAATAGACCATGACTCACTCACACTATCAAATGAAGCCGAAACTTTGGTTCTGGTGCACTAGATACTGACTGTATTATCATTACATTGGATCTAATGCTGTGTTCACTAACATACTGCAACATGACTTATTATTTGAACAAACATTGTATTTGTTACACTCAGAGTAAGTCAGTGCTTTGCTGTGTTGTCTCTGTGCTCCATCCCCACTCTGATTGTATTGGAGCCTGTGTGTGTCATTGTTACACTGAGACTCTCTCACTATTATTATTGGACAAACAGCAAGTCACCGTCACAATGTCCGGCTGATTGACGGCAGCGCGGACCAATGGGAAGAGGGGGCAGTGCTGGAGGACCGATCTGGAGCGGTCGGTCCTCCAACCAATAGGAGCGAACGAGGGGCGGGGCCAACTTTGACTCGAGTGTGAGTAATGGCGATGGAAAACATTTATTTTGGGCCGGAAATCTGTTCGAGGTGATTGGCGGTACGGAGAGAGCAATGGATCGTCCAGGTGGGTGGAAACGCTGTGTAAGCATGTTGTGAGAGTCGCAAAATGCGGAAGAGAGCCTCCCGGACCCAGTTTGTACCGAGCGGGGCTGCAGCTCCTCATGTTCGTTTCGGGTTAACGTTCGCCATCTTTATTGGGGCAATATGCAGCAGTGCGCATGTGCGGCCGACATGTTTGTAGAGGGCAATGTTGTCAATCAGCGGGAGGCGCTTGTTCCCCAGTGTTCAGAATGGAGACAACTTGTCCATCAAACTGCATCAACCCTCTGAGTCCCAATGTCTTATTGATGAGGCAGAGCGCTGACAGAGAAGGAAATTGAAAGGGAAATAAAAACAATAAATGCTGGAAAATCTCAGCAGATCTGACATCATCCGTGGAGAGAGAATAGAACCAACGTTTTGAGACTGGATAACCCATAGTCAGAGCTTGTACACGTGTAAACAGAGCATGAAAACTTTGACACCTCCATGTACCCTTGTACACCTCAATCAATCTACTTTGCTCCAAGGAGAACAACCCCAAGTTATCCAGCCTAACATTGAGATGTATAAAATTCTGAGGGGCACAGATAGGGGGGATAGAAAGGAACTTTTCTCTTTAGTAGAGAGGTCAATAACCAGGAGCCTGGATTTAAGTTCAGGGGCAGGAGGATTATAGAAGATGTGAGGGAAAGCTTTTTCACTCAGATGGTGGTGGGAATCTGGAACTCACTGCATGAAAGGGTGGTAGAGGTGGGAATCATCATAACATTTAAGAAGAATTTAGGTAAGCTCTTGAAATGCCATAGCACGTAAGGTTACGCACCAAGTGTAGAAAATGGGATTAGAATAGAACGGTGCTTGATGGCCGGCACAAACACCATGGGCCGAAGGGCCTCTTTCCATGCTGTAAAACTCTATGATCACCCACGTTGGCAGCAAGTTCAATATCATCAGTCACAACCCCCCTGTATCTTCACTAACCGAATCAATCCATTTGAAACATTTTTAGTCGAGAATGTCGCTATATTTCTGTTAGACTGGCAGTCTGCATGGAGATTTTCAGCTGTGTGTGTCCAGGACAGGAAGCAGTGAGCATGGATCTGTCAATCAGCCTCAATCAGCACCTTCAGGAGAATTGGGAGGGTGAATATTAGATACAGCAGAGTGAGAATGGAGGGAGAGTGTGTGGGATGGAGATTTACAGCTTTTGGGGAATGAGAGTGGAAAGAATGTTCCACAGAAACTAGAATTGTCTGTTCTGAATTTCTATCCTGTACTGACTGTGATGAATTTTGTAAATTGTTTTTACAGGATATTAGAAGAGGAATCACACCGATAAATCTTAACGATCACATCTCGATCTGACAGAGTCACTCGATTCCTTGGAAACTAAATATCCTCAGCCTCTGAATGGGAAGGAGAAATGTTTGACTGCAAGATTTTAAGCAGCAGTGTGACTGGAAAAACACCGGGACACAAACACACACCTGAGTGAGAGTGTTCCAGTGCACTGACAGTGGAAAGAGCTTTAACCAGTGACACAGCCTGAAAATACATTGCAGCATTCACAGCAGGGAGAGACCATACCGTGTTCTCTGTGTGGACAAGGTTTCAAATGATACAAGGAGACTGAAAATATGGAAAAACCATGGAAATGTGAGGACTGTGGGAAGAGATACAAAGCGCCCTCTCTACTGGAAGCTCATCGGCACAGCCACACTGGGGAGAGGCCGTTCACCTGCTGGGTGTGTGGGAAGGGATTCATTGATTCATCCACTCTGCAGAGACACCAGCAAGTTCACACTGGTGAGAGTGCATTCACCTGCTGTCAGTGTGGGAAGGGATTTACTCAGATATCAAGCCTGCAGACACACCAGCGAGTTCACACTGGGGAGAGGCCATTCACCTGCTCTCAGTGTGGGAAGGGATTCAGTAAGTCATCCAACCTACAGAAACACCAGCGAGTTCACACAGGAGAGAGGCCATTCGGCTGCTCTGCATGTGGGAAAAGATTCACTCAGTTATCTCAGCTGCGGGCACACCAGCGAGTTCACACTGGGGAGAGACCATTCACCTGCTCTCAGTGTGGGAAGGGATTCACTCAATTGTACAGCCTGCAGACACACCAGCGCAATCACACTGGGGAGAGGCCATACAGTTGCTTTCAGTGTGGGAAGGGATTCATTCATTTATCAAACCTGCAGACACACCAGCGAGTTCACACTGGGGAGAAGCCATTCACCTGCTCTCAGTGTGGAAAGGGATTCACTCAGTTATCTAATCTGCGGAGACACCAGCGAGTTCACTCTGGAGAGAGGCCGTTCACCTGCCCCGTGTGTGGGAAGAGATTCACTCGGTTATCCACCCTGCAATCACACCAGCGAGTTCACACCGGGGAGAGACTGTTCATCTGCTCTCAGTGTGGGAAGGGATTCTGTGATTCATCCACCCTGCTGAAACACCAACAAGTTCACAAGTGAATATGGGGATTAAATTCTGCTGTTATTGTTTCTGCTCTCAATTACACCCAGGACTGCATTTTGTTCATTCTCACAGTTGGTCAATGGGGAGGGTCGGAGGGTTTCTTTCTGCTGGACTGGCCGGTCTCACGACTTTGCCTCCAGTGGGCTGATGCTCTTTGAGTCTTGTTGTGAATACCTTGTTTTAAATTTCACAAGGATCACAGAGTGACAGGGTGTGAGGAAGTTCAGAGATATTTAGTCAGCATTTCTGTTTGAAACGCCCCAAATGCCCATCCAATTTCCTTTGTAATTGTTTATTGTCTCCACTTCCTCCACCCTCGTAGGCAGCGAGTTCCAGGTCATTACCATTCGCTGCATCAAAATATTTTTCCTCATATCCCCCCACCGCATCTCTGACCCAAAACCTTAAATCTGTGTCCCCCCTCGTCCTTGTCCCATCAGCTAATGGGAACAGCTTTTCTTTGTCCACCTTATCTAAACCTGTCAGAATCTTGTCCACCTCTATCAAATCTCCCCTCAACCTCCTTTGCTCCAAGGGGAACAACCTCAGCCTGACATCGACAATAAAGAACAAACTAACAGAATATGTTAATACCTGAAATCAAATGGGAATGTTTAATTTCTGTTTTAAAGATACTGTGAAGATATTGTCCTGGACAATAAAGGAATTTGAATAACTCACCTTGAGCGTGGTTAAACGTGTTATGACCCAGGTCAGAAACTCCAAAGTGTTTTACAAAGTCAGCGGAGCCAGAAGTTTTGCACTTTGATTTTGGCATGGGTGAGCATAAATATTTCACTCCAGGTACGATTCAAGTGAGCCACTAGGAAGCTTTTATCAAACAAAGTGTATTTAAGAACACAGTGAAAGTATAAGAAGAAAAATTAGCATAACTTTTACCAATTGCAATAAAAAGCAACCATGATCTTGTATCAACCAGTACAGCTAAGTATACAGTTGCAAATCAAATAATCCCTTCAAACATACACCCCGTTCTAGGCTTTGCCCAGAAAGCAGGTATGCTCACATGATGCTGGATTTGGCAGCTTTTTAACACCTGTTGTGAATTAGTCCTTTAAATGTTGAATTCAAACTTTGACTTCCCAGTCTGCAGTCCAAAGAGCTTGTTACGAAAGAAAACTAAAATCTTTCTCCTGTTTAAAAAAAATGTCCAAAGAGAGCACTGACCTTTCAATCAGGCTCCACCCAACAATTCCAAAAGGGTCATAAAACTCCAGGTCACTGTATTAGCCCAGGCTGAAAATCAACAAGACGCCCATTATATTGCTTCATTATATTCATAGAATAGAATCCCGATAGCACAGAAGGAGGCCATTTGGCCCATCAAGCCTGCACTGACAACAATCCCAGCCTATATCCGTAACCCCACATATTTACCCTGCTAATCCCCCAGAAACTAGGGTCAATTTAGCACAGCCAATCAACCTAACCCACACAGCTTTGGACTGCAGGAGGAAACCGGAGCATCCGGAGGAAACTCATGCAGACACGGGGAGAATGTGCAAACTCCACACAGACAGTAACCCAAGCCAGGAATCAAACCTGGATCCCTGGTGCTGTGAGGCAGCAGTGCTAACCACTGCGCCACCGTGCCGCCATATTGTACTTTGTATTAGTGGAGTTGTAAATCAGTGAAGGCCAGCATAATACTTGGTCTGCGACACACTCCGCCATCCATGAACTTTGTTTTAAAGAAATCTACATTTGAAAGCCCGGTCATTGCATGAAATATCAGACAATAACGGGGAGATAAGAAAGACAGACACTCACTTTGATCTTTTCGTCAGCACATCTGAGAGTTAAGAATGTGTGACATGATTTTGGGATACCGGAGTGAGTGTACAGATGTGATTTGTTACATGTGAAAAATAACAAGCCTAAATTCATGGTGAGATGGAGTGAAGAGCGGGTCCCAAACACACACAGCTACTTGAGACACAGCAGGAGATGAAATGGTTCATGTGGCCAGGGCATTGAGACAACATTGTGACATCATCAAGGCATTGACACACACTCCAGAGAGAAACTGAGTTCAAAACAATCAGGATCCAATTAAACACACTGCACAGGGACAGAAAGTGAGGAAAATTACAGTAAAATGGATAATATTCTAGATTGGGACAATTAAGGGCTTGGGGGAAATAACACAGAGTAAGAACTGTCCACAACTTGGATAGGGGTAAAGAGAGAGCTGGAGAATCTTTTACATCCATGCTTGATCTGTTGCTTGAAGCATCTGTCCTTATGTACGAGTAACCTAGAACTCACGGTGCTCCTTCAGGAGAAGAAAAGATCGAGTAGATGTTACCCCAGGCGGGACCAGAACAGAACTGGAAAATAACGGAGTGAAGTTGAGTGAGGGGTCAGAGAGAGAGCATGTTTAACAGCTCTCTTGAAAGCCCAGCATGTTAAAGAGCCTGCCAACCCCTCACCCACTTTCCCTAAAGTGCATCAATCTCTGCAGGAAATGTCCAGAAAAATCAAATATTTTTACTGATAAAAGTTTATTAATGAAACAGAACATGGTTAAAACAAACAGAAAATGACTTGAGGATCAAAGACAACCAGAGTAAAAGGATGTTCACAATGTTCTGGACACAAATGGTTTCTCTTCAGCTCCTCTGTACCCTGTTCCTGTGACTCCCCGCTTTGGACACAGGGACACTGAACCCCGGGGGTCACCCCACCATCAGCCTCGGTCACCCCCTCCCATGTCCTGATTGGTTGGAGGCCCATTTCCCACTCCAGTACCTTCCCATCTCTCTAACAGTGCAGTTTCCCAACTGGGGCGCAGGCCCCGTTATTCTCAGCTAAATTCAGCCCTCAGCTCCGTCGCCTGGCTGTCATTGACACGAGCAATAGAGACAGAAAGGGAAGTCGAAACTTGTGTCTCTAAGCCAACGTTTCAACATTTGTGAGTCAAATCCATGTTATTTACACTGGGGGTTTTTATGATGAGATTAATTGAAGTGTTCGGCGAGTCAGCAAGCTCGAGAAGCACTGATTCCAGATTGTTCAATACTTCTGTCTTGAATCACAAAAGCTTCTCACTTTATCCCCTTCCTGAACTGAATTCCATCATCCTGAGCAGCTGTGGGTGTCACCCCTCTGTGTAAACTCCTGCCCCTTTTTATAAGGCTCTCTCATTCCTTATTGTGGGTCAATTCTTTAATGGTTGAGGATCGCTCTGTGATGTAGTGAGTGTTTATCCGGTCAATCAATGTTTCTGATGTCAGTCAGAATGTCCATCGTTACTTTTCACCTGTTTCTTACTCTGTGTTTTATAAAAATAAAGTTTATAAACTTTTACAGAATGGTCAGCTTTAAGGTTTCTGTAGTTGGTGATGAGGTCAGCCAAAGGTCAAAGCCTCTCTCTTTTCTCCTTCCTGTTTAACTAAGGGGTTGTGTGGAATATTCCATTCAGGGGGAGGTGTTGGGATAGTGGGAATGTCTCTGGCCGAGTAATGCAGAGACCCAGCAAAGGATCTGGGGACAGGCAGCTGGTGGGATTTGAATTCAGTGAATCAATCTGGAATTATATAAAGTTAGTGTCAGAAACGGTGACCATGAAACTATCGACTGTTGTAAAAACCCGTCCAGTTCACCCGATTAATACCCCCTATTAGGGAGGGAAATCTGCCATCCTTACCCGGTCTGGCCGACATGTGAATCCAGACCCACACAGCGATGTGGGTGACTCTTAACTGTCCCTCTGAAATGGCTGAGCAAGTCACTCCATTCAAGGGCAATTAGGAGCTGAGCAACGTGTGCTGGGGCTTTGCCAGCAGTGTCCACATCCCAGGGAAGAATAAAGAATATTCCACGGAAAGTGATGGGTGATTTGAAATGAATTGAAAGTAGGTCAGGAGGTGCTCGTATCGTCCAGAGCTGCTTTTCAATGGATCCTCCTGTTTAAAATAAAAACACATCAGTGTGCCCCTTTCCCAGACACACTGACCTTGGAATATCACAATGCTGTTTTTAAACATTCCTATGTTAAAGAATTAGTTATTTAGAATTGTGAAACAGACAGAAATTAAATGTTCCGTTTTTCCTGGGATCCTCCTGTGCCTGGCACCGGTGTCCTGAACAAGGTTATTAACATTCTCTGGGTTAAAGGTTCCTCCTGGTTCTTGCTGTCTGTTGTGTCCTTTGTCACAGTCGGTACCAGGACATTTCTATTGAAAGGTTGTTGAGAAATTCCAGTGAATTCCAGTCCCTTGTGTAACGTTCCATTTGGTGTGCGTCAGATTCAGAGATGTCCACGTGTGTGTGAAAAGGGTTCTGGGTAAGGGTTTTAACCCTTCTTTCCCCGTTAGTAACAATGAGCCCTTTATTCAATTCTGAAGTATAAAGTCCTCATTAGATATCAATTCTACCTGTTATCTACATTTCACCAACCAGTCTATATTTTCATCACAGGACTGCAGTGGGAGCACCGTCAACATCTTACTGACTTGATCGATTTTATCGAGGAGGTGATGAAGGTGATCGATGAGGGTAGAGCAGTGGATGTTGTGAACATGGATTTTAGTGAGGCTTTCGACAAGGTCCCTCATGGTCGGCTCATCCAGAAGATTAAGATGCATGGGATTCACGGTGACTTGGCCGCTTGGATTCAGAATTGACTTGCCCATAGAAGTCAGAGAGTAGTGATGGAGGGTGTTTTTCTGGCTAGAGGTCCGTGACTAGTGGTGTTCTGCAGGGATCTGTACTGGGACCTGCGCTGTTTGTGATATATATCAATGACTTGGATGAAAATGTGGATGGGTGGGTTAGTAAGCTTGCAGACGACACAAAACTAGATGGAGTTGTAGATAGTGTAGAAGGTTGTCAAAGGATACAGTGGGATGTAGATCAGCTGCAGATATGAGCGGAGAAATGGCAGATGGATTTTAATCCAGACAAGTGAGAGGTGCTGCACTTTGGAAGATCAAATATTAAGGATAAGTATCCAGTTAATGTACAGAGAGATCTTGGGATTCAAGAAAGTTCAAAGGAGATGTGAGGGGCAAGTTTTTTTTACAGAGAGTGGTAAGTGTCTGGAACACGCTGCTAGGAGTGGTGGTGGAGGCAGATACGATAGGGGCGTTTAAGGGGGTTTTAAATAAGCACATGAATATGCAAGGAATAGAGGAATATGGACTAAGGGCAGGCAGAAAGAAATAGTTTAATTTGGCATCATGTTCGACACAACATGGTGGGCTGAAGGGTCTGTTCCTGTGCTATGCTGTTCTACGTTCTATTTGTGATCTCCATTTAGAAAAAGGAAATAGAGACACTGGAGAAGGGGCAAGAAAGATTCACAAGAATAATCCCAGAACTGTCATCACTTGTGAACTCACTGGTGTTTCACCAAGTTTGCTGACTGAGTGAATCCCTTCCCAGTCAGAGCAGGTGACCAGCCTCTGCCTGGTGTGAACTCACTGGTGGGACATTCGTTCCCGAGAGCTTTTGAAGCCACGCCCACATTTAAAGGGTCTCTCCTGGGTGTGATGATGTTGTGTCTGGGCAGGCTGGATAACCGAGTAAATCCTTTCGCACACACCGAGCAGGTGAATGGTTTCTCCCCGGTGTGAACTCACTGGTGTTTCAGCAGTGTTGATGATATTCTAAACCTCCTTGAACAGTGAGAGCAGCTGAACGGCCTCTCCCCGGTGTGAATGTGCTCGGGGATCATCAGTTCCTGAGAGCTTCTGAAGCCGGCCTCTCAGGCAGAGCATTTAAAGGGAGTCTCCTTGGAGTGAGTGCCTTTGTGTTTCTGCAGGCTGGATGACTGAGTGAATCCTTTCCCACACACAGAGCAGGTGAACGGTCTCTCCCCAGTGTGAACTCGCTGGTGGGACACCAGTTCTCCAGAGCTTTTGAATCCGCTCCCACAGTCAGAACATTTAAAACGGTCTCTCTTTGGTGTGAGTGAGATTGTGCCTGCGCAGGTTCGATGAATGAGTGAATCTCTTCCCACACACAGAGCAGGTGAACGGCCTCTCCCCAGTGTGAACGCGCTGGTGCGTCAGCAGATGGGATGACTGAGTGAATCCCTTCCCACAATTGGAACAGGTGAACAGTCTCTCCCCAGTGTGAACTCGCTGGTGTTTCAGCAAGTTGGAAGACTGATTGAATCCTTTCCCACAATTGGAGCAGGTGAACGGTTTCTCCCCGTTGTGAACTCGCTGGTGTATCCGCAGGTTGTATGCTTTTCTAAACCACTTTGTGCAGTGAGAGCAGCTGAACGGTCTCTCCTCAGTGTGAATGCGCTGGTGGGACACCAGATCCTGAGAGCTTTTAAAACCACTTCCACAGTCACAGCACTTAAAGGGTCTCTCATTGGTATGAGTGAGATTGTGTTCCCGCAGGGTGGATAACTGAGTGAATCCCTTCCCACACACAGAGCAGATGAATGGTCTCTCCCCGGTGTGAACTCGCTGGTGTTTCCGCAGGTTGTATGATGTTCTAAACCTCTTTGAGCAGTGAGAGCAGCTGAACGGTCTCTCCTCAGTGTGAATGCGCTGGTGCATCATCAGTACCTGAGAGCTTTTGAATCCGCTCCCACAGTCAGAGCATTTAAACGGTCTCTCATTGGTGTGAGCGAGATTGTGTGTCTGCAGGCTGGATAACTGACTGAATCCCTTCCCACACACAGAGCAGGTGAATGGTCTCTCCCCAGTGTGACTGCGTTGATGAATTTCCAGTGCAGATGGGTATCTGAATCCCTTTCCACAGTCCCCACATTTCCATGGTTTCTCCATGGTGCGGGTGTCCTTGTGACTCTCCAGGTTAAACAATCAGTTAAATCTCACACAGAACACGGGTACAGTCTCTCCCCGCTGTGAATGCTGCAATGTATTTTCAGGCTGTGTAACTGGTTAAAGCTCTTTCCACACTCAGTGCACTGGAACACTCTCACTCGGGTGTGTGTATCTCACTGCATTTCTAGTCACAGCGATGTTTACAATCCTTTGAAGCCAAGAGGCCAAACAAACATTTCTCCTGCTAGATTCAAAGGCCGATGATATTCAGGTCCCAAGAAGTCGAGTCACTCTGTCAGATCTCGATGTGATGTTGGAGATTTCTGTCTGATTTCTCCTTGTCTAATATCCTGTAAGCCAATTTAGAAAAAACATCGCAATTCAGAATACGATCCAAATTTAAATCTACATTTCTAGTTTCTATGGAGCATTCATTAGAGACACAGTCATGAAGCATTAAACTAGCCGAGCAGGGCCTCCCGTATCAGCACACAGGCAGCTGCTTTGTGAGACTGCCAGCAGTACGGACAAGTCAGAGATAAGGGTGTCCTCAGAAGTGGGATTCATTGTGAAAGCTCAGGGACGGTTGATAAGATGCAGCAATTCTATGATTCTAATGAACATTCTTTCCTCTCCCATTCCCCAAAAGCTGTGAACCTCCATCCCACACACTCTCCCTCCATTCTCACTCTGCTGTATCTAATATTCACCCTCCCAATTCTCCTGAAGGTGCTGATTGAGGCTGATTGACAGATCCATGCTCACTGCTTCCTGTCCAGCACAGAAATCAGAACAAATAGGAGCTGCAGTCAGCATTCGGCCCATCGAGTCTGCTCAACCATTCATTCAGATTATTGGTTGATCTACCTCTGCATTATTTTCCCCACACTGTCCCCCACATCCATCGATATCTTCAATATCTAGAAACCTATCAATCCCTCTCTTGAAAATTTTTGATGACTGAGGCTCTATAGTCCTCTGTGGTAGAGAATCCAAAACATCACCACATCCTTGAGTGAAGAAATCCTTCCTCACCTGAGCTTTCTCTCCATTTTCCAGCCTGTTCCCAATAATTATTGACTCCCTTGTCATTCAAACACTGTCTAACTCATCCTTGAATATATTCAATCCCTCCACTGGTCCCTATGGAAGAGAAATCTTGATACTAACAATTCTCTGAGGGAAGAGATTGTTGGAAATATATAATACAGCTGTAGTCCAAAATTACACAGCCAGATATAATAAGTGTATTTTATTACAGAGCTATAAATAATATATCTAATCTGTACCATATAACAGGGGAGCTGATAGCCTCGTGGTATTATCGCTAGACTATTAATCCAGAAATTTAGCTGATGTTCTGGGGACCCAGGTTCGAATCCTGCCACGGCAGATGGTGGAATTTGAATTTAAAAACAAAATCTAGAACTAAGAATCGACTGATGACCATGAAACAATTGTCGATTGACCAAAAAACCCATCTGGTTCATTAATGTGCTTTAGGGAAGGAAATCTGCCGTCCTTACCCAGTCTGGCCTACATGTGGTTGACTCTCAACCATCCTCCGAAATGGCCGAGCGAGCCATTCAGTTCAAGGGGAATTAGGGATGGGCAATAAATGCTGGCCCAGCCGGCAATGCCCGTGTCCCAAGGATGAATTAAAAAAACATCAGACACGTCTCTGTCCGATATTAGTTTACTGTCCCCTTTAATATATTTCAGAAATTAGATGGGCACATGAAGGAAATAAAGTTGCAGGGGAAAGGGAATATAGAAAGGGAATGGGACTGACTGGATTGTTCTACAGAGAGTCAGCATGGATTCGAGTTACTGAATGGACTCCTCCTGCACTGTAATGACTCGATGAATGAAAATATATAACATAGCTTCAGTGTTACATTACAAAACGAGAAATAATAATAAATGTACTTTGTTACAGAACCATAAATAATATATCAAATCTACAATATAACAACACTAAGCATATCTCTGTCCTATATTAATTTATTGTTCTTTTAAATGTCAGCCATCTCCTCAGGAAACCAGCCCTTTAATTGTGAACATTAGGAAAGGGACTTTTTAGCCAGAAATCAATGTGTCAAGCTGGGGGAGCAAAGGATGTCAATGTCTTTAAGAGAAATTGCAGTGTTAATATAAGCCTTACTTGTGACTAATAAATAAACTTTAAACTTTAGGGGCAGCACAGTAGCACAGTGGTTAGCACTGCTGCTTCACAGCTCCAGGGACCTGGGTTCGATTCCCGGCTTGGGTCACTGCCTGTGTGGAGTTTGCACATTCTCCTCGTGTCTGCGTGGGTTTCCTCCGGGTGCTCCGGTTTCCTCCCACAGTCCAAAGATGTGCGGGTTAGGTTGATTGGCCAGGTTAAAAATTGCCCCTTAGAGTTCTGAGATGCGTGGATTAGCGGGTAAATATGTGGGGGTAGGGCCTGGGTGGGATTGTGGTCGGTGCAGACTCGATGGGCCGAATGGCCTCCTTCTGCACTGTAGGGTTTCTATGAGTTCTATAATATAAACTACCCAATTCTCCTGAAGGTGCTAATTAATGCTGATCGACACTCACCATTTCATGTTCCTGACAGATCATAAGAAATAGTTAGAAATTCAGCCCACCAAGCTGTTCAATTGAATTTTTTTTATTCATTCATGGGACATGGATGTTGCTGGCTGGCCAGCATTTATTACCCATCCCCAGTAGCCCTTGGAGGGCAGTTGAGAGTCAACCACATTGTTGTGGCTTTGGAGTCACATGTAGGCCAGACCAATTAAGGATGGCAGATTTCATTCCCTGAAGGACATGAGTGAACCAGATAGGTTTTTCCGACAATCGAAAGGGTTTCATGGTCATCAGTAATTTCTTAATTCCAGATATTTTTTATTGAATTCAAATTCCACCAGCTGCTATGGGGTGGGATTGTTGTTGGTGCAGACTCGATGGGCTGAATGGCCTCCCTCTGTACTGTAGGATTACTATGATTCTATGGCAGGATTCAAACCCGGGTCCCCAGAACATTAGCTGAGTTTCTGATTAATAGTCCAGCAATAATACCACAAGGCCATCGTCTCCCCATCAAGATCATGGCTGATTTGATGTAATCTTAACTCCACTTTTCTTCCTGTCACCCTTGACTCCCTTTTCAATCAAAAATCTCTGTGTTTTGAGTATATTTAATGATGCAGCCTTCACTGCTCTCTGGGGAAGAGAATTGCAAAGACTAACGGCCCTCTGAGGGAAGACATTTCTCCTCATCGCCATCAGAAATGGGGGACCCTTTATTTTGACAATCTGCCGACTAATTCTAGAATCCCCAACATTGGAAACATCCTCTCTTCATCTATACTAATCACTACCTCACAATCTGATGTCAATACTATGATCACCTCTAAACTCCAGTCAGTACAGGCCCAAACTTATCTCACAAAACAACGCCTTCATCCCAGGTATCAGCCTGCAGATCCTTCTCTGAACTGACAATGACAGAGAGGTGATCAGGGAGGGCAGAGGTGAAACAAAGCAATGGATGGACATGGATTCAGATCCACAGTAACGGAGTCACACCAGCCCCAGAGACGTGGAACCAGAGCACAGATAACAGAGCACAGCACAAAAACTCAAAATTATAGGTAAATGTTCAATAATACTCACTTCTGAAACAATTTCACTGTTTTCTAATTTAAAACCTGCGGCTGGAAAGATGTCAGAAGCACTGGAATCAGAGAAAAATTGCAATCTTCAAATATTCTAACTCCCTGCAAAAGGAGATTACAAGAGTCATGTTAATTGTGGCTTGAAATTAAGAGATAACATTTTTTGGGGGTTTGAGATTGCTTGAAAATCCTCTTCTAACCAAGGAGATTCCAAAATCACAGAATCTCTGCAGTGCAGAAGGAGGCCTTTTAGGCCATTTAGTCTGCACCAAGTTTCTAACAGAGCACCTTTACTCAGACCCTATCCCTGTAACCTGATGTACGTACATCACTAATCCTCCCCTTTCCTTCCCCCTCATCTTGGGACACAAAGACACAATTTAGCACTGTCGATCAACCTAACCTGCACATCTTTGGAGTGTGGGAGGAAACCAGAGCACCCAGAGGAAACCCACATGGACAGAGGGAGAATGTGTAAACTCCATACAGACAATCACCCGAGGCTGGAATTGAACCGTGTCTCTGGCGCTATGAGACAGAAGTGCTAACCACTGTGTCACCCCCAACAGTCATTTGTCAGTCCCGAATATAAATCCATAACATTCTCCCCTCCTGTTTTCTAGCATAAGATTACTTAAGATGGAATATACTTACATTGGAAGCAATTCAGACAATGTTCACTCGCTGATTTTGGGCATGAAGGGGTCTGTTTTATGAGGAAAGGTTAGGCAGGGTACATCTATGCTCATTGGATTTTAAATAAATGAGATGTGATCTTACTGAAACATATGAGATTCTGAAGGTGCTTGACAGAGTCAACGCTGAAAGGGTTTACCCCTCAACAGGGAATCTGGAACTGCGAGAACAACTTAAAAATAATGATCTAAGACAGAGATGAGGAGAAATTGCTTCTCTCAGAAGTTCAGTAAGCTGTGAAATTCTCTCCCTCATTGAACAGTAGAGGCCGGCTCATTGAGTATATTCAAAGCTGTGTTATATACAATTTTACCGACCAGGGAGTGATGAGATGGAGAGGTTGGGGCTGGAGGAAAATTGAGTTAAGCCATGTCTTTACTGAATGGCAGAGCAGCCTCGATGGGTCTAGATGCCCCCTCCTGCTCCTAATTTTGATCATGTTTTTATTCTGTTATTCGAATGGCCGCACATTCCCCCTGCAGCACCTTCCCCCGGGAAAGGCAGCATCCATGAACCCGGCCTGTCAGTCAATGACTCAAACATTGTCTCTCCTGGTCACCCAAATCCTGAAGCTCCGCCCACTGGTCGCGCATGCGCTCTGCTCCCCGCTGAACAAAAATGGCGGCTGCGGCACTGGGCCTGATCCCGGATAAAATCCCCTAAGCTGCAAACCCGGGACCGGAAGGCTCTAATTCAGGCCTTGCGGCCTGCAGCAGATGTTTATGAAACCTCTGTTCCCTCCCCACCCCGGCTCCCGGTTCCATTCCTCCTTGCGCCCCACCGATTCTTACCCGTTGAAAAAAGTGTCTCCCGCAGGGCTCCGAGCAAAGTGACACTGCGCCAGATACAGCGCTGCGCCTGCGCACTGGGCTCCTGTGGATGAATAGGGCACTTTCACACCCGCAGCGAATGCTGGGTAATAACCGCCATTGAAACCTCATACAGTTAATTCAAAATAACATTGTTAGCATTTGAGGTAAATTAATGAAATATTGAGAATTGGTGATCTGCTGTGCTCCATTTCTCAAAGTTCTGCTGCAGGACCATGCAATAACTTCAAAGCTTTTACATCGTTTCCCTCTCACTCCTCCCTTTATGGTGCTGATTCTGGCTGGGTTCAATCGCAGTCACTGGTTCTTCTCTCTGTCCCTGATACTGAATATTCACTCTTTTAGAGAATGAAACAGCATAAATAGAAACCATTTGGCCCATTATGTCTCTGCTGGCTCTCTGGAAGATCTATCCAACTAATTCCACAGCCCAGCTGGTAGAGTCAGAACAATGCGGGAGGGTCGTGGGGATTCCAATCAGACCGAATCATTTTATCATAAAAGTGAAATACTGTGGATGCTGGAATCTGAAAAAAACCCAGAAAATGCTGGAAAATCTCAGCGGGTCTGACAGCATCTGTGGAGAGAGAATAGAGCCAATATTTTGAGTCCAGATGTCTCTTCATAAGAGCTCTTACGAAGTGTCATTCAGACTCGAAACGTTGGCTCTATTCTCTAATTATTTTATTGATATGTTTCTTGTTCTTAGTTTCCAAATGGCAGGTAAGAGACCTGTCCAGTCCCCACTTGAGCTCTGATTTTTCACTGAACATGCTTGGGGAGGATTATAACCATTAGAATCTACTCTCAGAGGTCTACTTTTCAGTCCAGTGCTACTTGGAGTATACCGTCACTTCACCGACTATCGGGTCACAAGTCCCTCACAGTTCTTATCACAAATTTATGATAAAATAATTTAAACAATGCCTGAGAACGCTTCTTCACTTCTTAATCGACTACCTACCATGGTTTGTTGATTGGTCAGACCCTCTTTTTACAAATTCGGGTATATCAGCTGCTGAACACCAGCCGGTGTTCTGGAATAAGTTTAGTTCTAACTCATTCTGAGAAAATATTTTCACCATGTCCTCTATCAGGGCCCTGCTAAGCAGTTTTAATGGTCCGTGATTGCAGAAACTGAGCAGTCACAGGAATGTGGTCAAGATAGTCCAGTCCCATAATACCTCACATTCAATCTGCAGTCCTTCAATTATAACAGAATATGTGGCTGTATGTAGCTGCCTCGGCCATGGTCAACCCCAACACTGCCTTCTTGAACTGCTTCAATGCCTGAGGTGTAAGTACACCCACAGTGCTGTTAGGGAGGGTTTTCCAGCTACACATTCCATACTTTCACCAGAATGAAGGTGGATACCAGATTGATATATTCTATTCAACCACACCCAAGGTGAGTTGTTCAAATTCCTTTATTGTCTAGGACAATATATTCACAATATCTTTAAATCAGAAATTAAACATTCCCATTTGATTTCAGGTATTAACATATTCTGTTAGTTTGTTCCTTATTGTCAATGTCAGACTGGGGTTCTCCTTGGAGCAAAGGAGGTTGAGGGAGATTTGATAGAGGTGGACAAAATTCTGACAGGTTGAGATAAGGTGGACAAAGGAAAGCTGTTCCCATTAGCTGATGGGACAAGGACGAGGGAGACACAGATTTATGGTTTTGGGTCAGAGATGCAGGGGGGGATGTGAGGAAGAATATTTTGATGCAGTGAATGGTAATGTTCTGGAACTCGAGCGTGGAGGAAGTGGAGACAACAAACTATTGCAAAGGAAATTGGATTGGCATCTGGGGGAGTTTCAAATAGAAATGCTGACTGAACATGTCTGAACTTCCTCACACTCTGTCACTCTGTGATCCGTGTGAATTCTGAAACCAGGTATTCGCAACAAGACTCAGCCACTGGAGGCAAAGTCATGAGACCGGCCAGTCCAGCAGAAAGAAACCCTCCGACCCTCCCCATTGACCAACTGTGAGAATGAACTAAATGCAGTCCTGGATGTAATTGAGAGCAGAAACAATGACAGCAGAATCCAACCCCTGGAATCACTTGTGAATTGGTTGGTGTCTCAGCAAGGTGGATGAAGCTCTGAAACTCTTCCCACACTGAGAGCAGGTGAACGGTCTCTCCCCAGTGTGAACTCGCTGGTGTCACCACAGGGTGGATGACTGAGTTAATCCCTTTCCACACTGAGAGCAGGTGAATGGTCTCTCCCCAGTGTGAACTCGCTGATGTGTCTGCAGGTGGGATAATTGAGTGAATCCCTTTAGAAACTGAGAGCAACTGAACAGCTTCTCCCCAGTGTGAACTCGCTGGTGTCTCCGCAGGGCGGATGACTGAGTGAATCCCTCCCCACACTGAGATGAGGTGAATGGTTTCTTCCCGGTGTGAACTCGCTGGTATCCTCGCAGGCTGGATAAGTCAGTGAATCCCTTCCCACACACAGAGCAGGTGAACGGTCTCTCCCCAGTGTGAACTCGCTGGTGTGTTTGCAAGTGGGATGTCTGAGTGAATCTCTTCCCACACTGAGAGCAGGTGAACGGTCTCTCGCCAGAATGAACTTGCTGATGTGTCTGCAGGCTGGATAACCAAGTGAATCCCTCCCCACAGTGAGAGCAGGTGAAAGGCCTCTCCCCAGTGTGAACTCGCTGGTGTGTCCGCAGATTCGATAACTGACTGAATCCCTTGCCACAGACACAGCAAGTGAATGGTCTCTCTCCAGTGTGACTGCGTCGATGAGCTTGCAGCTGAGATGGGGATATGAATCCCTTCCCACAGTCCCCACATTTCCACGCTTTCTACATGGTGTGGGTATCCTTGTGACTCTCCAGGTTAAACAATCAGTTAAATCTCACACAGAACACGGGTACAATCTCTCCCCGCTGTGAATGCTGCGATGTATTTTCAGGCAGTGTAACTGGTTAAAGCTCTTACCACTCTCAGTGCATTGGAACACTCTCACTCGGGTGTATCTGTGCCTTGGTGCTTTTCCAGTCACACAAATGATTAAAGTTTTTGAAGCAGACAGAACAGGGAAACATTTCTCCTTTGAGAATCAAAGATCGATATATTCAGATCCCGATGAATTGAGTGAGGATGTCAGATGTTGATGTGACATTAGGTTTGAGATTTATGTCTGTAAATCCTCCCCTTCCAATATCCTGTAAAAGGAGTTTACAAAAGTGATCAGTGTCATTACAGGATAGAAATTCAGAACAATTCTAGTTTCTATGGAACATTCTTTCCTCTCTCATTCCCCAAAAGCTGTGAATCTCCATCCCACACACTCTCCCTCCATTCTCACTCTGCTGTATCTAATATTCACCCTCCCAATTCTCCTGAAGGTGCTGATTGAGGCTGATTGACAGATCCATGCTCACTGCTTCCTGTCCTGGACACACACAGCTGGAAATCTCCATGCAGGATGCCGGCCTAACAGAAATATGGCTACATTCCTCGACTAAAAATGTTTTAAATGGATTGTTTCAGTTAGTGAAGATACAGGGGAGGTTGTGACTGATGATGATATTGAACTTGCTGCCAACGTGGGTGATCATAGAGTTTTACAGCATGGAAAGAGGCCCTTCGGCCCATCGGGTTTGTGCCGGCTATCAAGGACCGTTCTATTCCAATCCCATTTTCCATTCTTTGTGCGTAACCTTGTATGCCATGGCATTTCAAAAGCTGAACTAAATTCTTCTTATATGTTGTGAAGGTTCCCACCTCTACTATTCTTTCAGGCACTGAGTTCCAGATTCCCACCACCCTCTGGGTCAAAAGATTTCTCCTCACTTCTCCTATAAACCTCCTGCTCCTGAAATTAAATCCAAGTCCCTGGTTATTGACCCCTCGACTAAAGAGAAAAGTTCCTTCCTATGCCCCCTATCTGTGCCCCTCAGAATTTTATACACCTCAATCAGGTCCCCCTCACCCTTCTCTGCTCCAAGAAAAGCAATGCCAGCCTATCCAGCCTCTCCTCATAGCTGAAACACTCCAGCCCAGCCAACACCCTGGGGAATTTCCTCTGCACCTTCTCCAGTGCAATTACATCCTTCCTCTCGTGTGGCAACCAGAACTGCACACAGTACTCCAGCTGTGGCCTATCCAGTGTTTTATACAGCTCCATCATAACCTCCCTGCCCTTATATTCAATGATGTGGAGATGCCGGCGTTGGACTGGGTGAACACAGTAAGAGTTTTAACAACAACAGGTTTATTTGGTAGCCAATGCCATTAGTTTCAGAGTGCTGCTCCTTCGTCAGATGGAGTGGATATCTGCTCTCAAACAGGGCCATGATGTGGAGATGCCGGCGTTGGACTGGGGTGAACACAGTAAGAAGTCTCACAACACCAGGTTAAAGTCCAACAGGTTTATTTGGTAGCAAATACCATAAACTTTTGGAACGCTGCTCCTTCGTCAGATGGAGTGGAAACAGGGCATACAGAGGCACAAAATCAAGTTACAGAATACTGATTAGAATGTGAATCTCTACAGCCATATATTCAATGCCTCGGTTAATAAAGGCAAGTATTCCATGTGCCTTCTGAACCACCTTATGTAACTGTCCTACTGTCTTCAGAGATCTATGGACATTCACACCAAGGTCCCTCTGATCCTCTGTACTTCCTAGGATCTGACCATTCATTGTGCATTCCGTTACCTTGCTCGTCCTCCAAAAATTAACTAAACTTTTCAGGGTCGAATTCCACTTGCCACTATTCTGCCCATTTAACTAAAGTTTTAAGGTTTATTTACCAGTGTCACAAGTAGGCTTACATTAACACTGCAGTGAAGTTACTGTGAAAATCCCTGAGTCGCCACACTCCAGCGCCTGTTTGGGTACACTGAGGGAGAATTTAGCATGACCACTGCACCTAATCAACACGGCTTTTGGACTGTGGGAGGAAACCGGAGCACACGGAGGAAACCCACGCAGACTTGGGGAGAATGTGCAGACTCCACACAGAGGGTGACCCAAGCCGGGAATCAAACTCGGGTCCCGGGCACTGTGAGGCAGCAGTGCCTCCGTGCCACCCTGTCGATATCATCCTGTCATCTAAGGCTTTGCTCCTCGGTTTTTAGCACATCATCAATTTTTGTGTCATCTGCAAACTTACTTATACCTCCTATATTCACCTCCAGATCATTAACGTACACTACAAGTAACAAACAACCCAGCACCAATCCCTGCGGAACATCACTAAACACAGGCATCCTGTCACAAACACAATTTTGAGTCCAGTTTGGCAAATTGCCCTGGATCCCATGGGCTTTTACCTTCTTCGTCAGCCTCCCATGTCAAAAGCCTTAATGAAGTCCATGTTGACGACATCAACTGAACTCCCCTCATCTGCACACCGAGTCACCTCCTCAAAAATTCAACCAGGTTTGTAAGGCATGATCTCTCTTTGCCAAAACCATGCTGCCCATCCTTGATTAATCCTTACCTCCCCAAGTGGAAATTAATTCTGTCCCCCAGAATTTTTTCCAATCGTTTCCCTATTGCTGAATTTAGACTCACTGGCCAGTAATTTGTTGTTTTTTTCCCTACTTCTCTTCTTGACTAGTGGTACCATATCAGTTGTCCTCCAGTCCTCTGGCACCGCTCCTGTCCCGAGGCAGATACATTAGGGAGACCATGCAGACGCTACGACAACGAATGAATGAACACCGCTCGACAATCACCAGGCAGGAGTGTACCCTTAAGTTGAGAAACACTTCAGCAGTCACGGGCATTCAGCCTCTGATCTTCGGGTAAGCGTTCTCCAAGGCGGCCTTCATGACACATAACAACGCAGAATCGCTGAGCAGAAACTGATAGCCAAGTTCCACACACATGAGGATGACCTCAACCGGGATCTTGGGTTCATGTCACACTATCTGTAACCCCCACGACTTGCCTGGGCTTGCAAAATCTCACTAACTGTCCTGGCTGGAGACAATACACATCTCTTTAACCTGTGCTTGGCCCTCTCTCCACTCACATTGTCTGTACCTTTAAGACTTGATTACCTGTAAAGACTCGCATTCCAACCATTATTTTGTAAATTGAGTTTGTGTCTTGATTAATATGCCCTGTTTGTGAACAGAACTCCCATTCACCTGATTAAGGGACAGCGCTCTGAAAGCTAGTGGCTTGTGCTACCAAATAAACCTATTGGACTTTAACCTGGTGTTCTGAGACTTCTTACTGTGTTTACCCCAGTCCAACGTCAGCATCTCCACATCATAACTGAAGCATAACATCCTCTTTCCTATGTTCAATTTCCCTCGTAATAAAGGACAGCATTCCATTTGTAAAAACTTTGATTTATTTAAATGAAGATTTATAGGGTTCACTTGTTTACAATAACCTCCCTAATCGTAAATCACACCAGGTTCCAGTGACTTAACCAAATGGCAAGAAAGAACGCTTTAAATGGTGAATTCAGAAAGTTTATTAATGATTAAAAATTTAACAAGAGAGAAGGATGAAAAAAGCAAAGAATCTATTACCAGTAAAAGGAGAAAGCTTAACTTAAACAATTGAACAAACTTCTCTCCATCCTTCTCAGACCAGGGCAAAAAGTGACCGCTCCAAAAACATGGATAACTTGTAAAATCAACAGCTTTCAACACCTCTCTGTCGGGCACAGTGGTTAGCACTGCTGCCTCACAGCGCCAGGGACCCGGCTTGGGTCACTGTCTGTGCAGAGTCTGCATATTCTCCCCCAGTCTGTGTGGGTTTTCTCCCACAGACCGAAGGACTTGCTGGTTAGGTACATTGAGCATGCTGAATTCTCCCTCAGTTTACCCTAACAGGCGCCAGAGTGTGGTGACTGGGGGATTTTCAGAGTAACTTCATTGCAGTGTGAATGTGTGACACGAATAAATAAACTTTAAAAAACCATGAACTTTTAAAAACTTCAACCAAATTGGTTTCTTGAATCCCCTTTTTTATACTTTCAAAATGTAGAAAGCCCAGCTCAGCCAATTGTTGGGAATTAGCCAATTGGTCGATAACTTGTCAATAATGAAACTGGTTTAGTTTTTAGCGAGTTACACACATTGTCTGAATTTTAAGACAATTCTTTCTCTCAAACGATATCTCTTAGCTTGGGGTAGCCTGAGTGTTGACCAATAATTGGTTGACATCAGTCATTCAATGTTGAGACATCTTGAACAGGAACTGATTCATTCCCTCCAGTCAAGGTTAACAAAGTATTAAAGTTTATTTATTAGTGTCACCAGTAGGCTTACGTTAACACTGCAATGAAGTTACTGTGAAAATCCCTTAGTTGCCGCACTCTGGCGTCTGATCGGTTACACTGATTGAGAATTTAACACGGCTAATGTACCTAACCAGCACGTCTTTCGGACTGTGGGAGGAAACTGGAGCACCCGGAGGAAACCCACGCAGACACGGGGGAGAACGTGCAGACTCCTCATAGTCACCCAAGCCGGGAATCGAGTCCAGGTCACTGGCACTGTGAGGCAGCAGTGCTAACCACTGTGGCACCGCGCCACGCTAACAAGTCTTGTTATCTGTTTTTTTCTATTCTGTTGCTGCCAGAAGGTAACATTTTATAATTCCCACAGAATTTTAAACATTCTTTATATCTTTATAATTCTAAACGTTATAAACTTTTGTGTTCAAATTTACATTTCGAGCCTAACAACTGTATTAATGAATCATTTATTCTTCAATTGTCACACAATTCAGGCTGTCCATTTAACTAATCTCCTGCTTTACAATTGTGGGAACTTCATTCCACAAATAAGGTAGTCAAATGTGTTGTTAAAAGCAGGATGTTCTTTATATAAATAAATAACAACGTTTAAAAATCATTGGCAAACAAAAGGAAACAGGAGCATTGGAACCAGCCTGGACTTGCAGACTGAAACCCCGCCCAAAGCCCGCACGTGCTCAGAAGGGAGAGAGGTTGTGAAGAACACTCTGGAACACTTCTCCTCTCCTTAAATTTCAATCCCCCATCAGGACAGAAATACAACAAAGTAATGTCTTTAACAATACGGAAGTCTGTCAGGAGCTTTGTGGTTGCATTGCAACCTGTACAATACCACTGGTAAATCTTGTAATGGTGTTTCTGGAATGGGAGGTGAAGAGGTAGTTTGAGAATCTGTACATGAACATTCCTCTTCCACTCCCACAGCAGAGTCAACTGGCAAAGCTGGAACCATTTCCTGGTGATCTGTGCTTCCAACCATTATCAATGCACATTTACAACGACCCCTCAAAGGCCACATTGAGTCTGGACCACGGCCTATCAGGCCACTCCTAAGGATGAAGTGGGAATGTACCCAGTGTGTTGTGCCTGATTCAATCGACAAACAATTTATTGAGTTACGCCAGCGGGGAGAAGCCACAGGGGCTGACCATGTGCAACTCCACCCAACAAAGAATATCATCAATTCTTATCCAGTTACTCAGCGCATCAGAATGGCGATAGATTACAGACATTATAGGTTCAATAAAATTAGTATCTGGGCATTATGGGGCTTTGTGATCATCTCATGGACAGGTGCCCTCATCATGATGCTTTCCAGACCCCCCTTGGTGGGGTCTTTCTTGGGCTTTCTTTGTACATAGACTCCCTTAGTTAGAAATGGGGTGGATTAAAAGTTCTCAAATGGACGTCAGCACCCTTCCTTTGTTTTAATCTAATGACCACATGGTCTGGGAACATTTCTATTTAACACTCTCTCTTTTTAAACTCTTTTCTTCAGTATCCAATTCCAGAATTTTCCCTTTCTTTGTGTTACTTGCGTCAGGAATAAATCTTTGGACCTGACAGGAAGTTTAACCCAAGATCAATCCAACACAGGATTGGTCAGAATCATTTCACATGTGTCAAATTTTAAATAACCATTACAAATTAAAACTCTCATTCTCTCATGAGTGAGTTTTATCCGGATTAAAATTCCCACATGTTTAGTAAAATATCCTGGAATCCTGTCTCTGGCCAGTAAATATGGCTCCAGGTTCACAACTTCAGAACAAAAAAAGTTTTAGTGATCACACTTCCTTTGTTAAAAATCTGTTTGATTTAAATCACAGACAGAAAACCTCAAAGCTTGAAGCATTCAACACACAAATATCATCCATACACAAACAGAGAAACTTAGCATGTGCTTTACAATAACAGTAACCAAAATTAATTACTTAAGCATTCTTGTGATCCTGTTTGTAAACTTCCAAAAACTCAATGCCCCGGCCGATGAAGGCAAGCATGCCGTATGCCTTCTTGATTATCTTCTCCACCTCATTGCCACTTTCAATAACCTGTGCACCTGTACACCCAGATCCCTCTGCCTATGAATACTCTGAAGGGTTCTCCATTTACTGTATATTTCCCATCTGTATTAGACCTTCCAAAATGCATTACCTCACATTTGTCCAGATTAAACTTCATCTGCCATCTCTCCGCCCAAGTCTCCAACTGATCTATATCCTGCTGTATCCTTTGCCAGTCCCCATCGCTATCCGCAATTCCACCAACCTTTGTGTCATCCACAAACTTACCAATCAAACCAGTTACATTTTCCTCCAAATCATTTATATATATTACAAACAGCAAAAGTCCCAGCACTGATCCCTGAGGAATGTCACTTGTCACAGCCCTCCATTCAGAAATGTACCTTTGCACTGCCAACCTCTGTTTTCTTCTGACTAAATATCTCTAAACGTCCTAACACACTGTCACTCTGTGATCCTTGTGACATTTGAAATCAGGTATTCGCAAAAAGACACAAATAGCATCAGCCCACTGGAGGCTGAGACCAGCCAGTCCAGCACAAAGAAACCCTCTGACCCTTCCCATTGACCAACTGTGAGAATGAACAAAATGCAGTCCTGGATGCAACTGACAGCAGAAACAATAACAGCAGAATCCAACCACTGTCATCACTCGTGAACTTGTTGATGTCTCAGCAGCCGGGATGAAACGCTGAAACCCTTCCCACACACAGAGCAGGTGAATGGCCTCTCCCCAGTGTGAATGCGTTGGTGTCTCCGCAGGTCGGATGACCGAGTGAATCCCTTTCCACACTGAGAGCAGGTGAATGGTTTCTCTACAGTGTGAATTCGCTGGTGTGTCTGCAAGTTGGATAACTGAGTGAATCCCTTCTCACACTGAGAGCAGGTGAACGGCCTCTCCCCAGTGTGAACTCGCTGGTGTGTCAGCAGGCTGGATAACTGAGGGAATCCCTTCCCACACTGAGAGCAGGTGAATGGCCACTCCCCAGTGTGAACTCGCTGGTGTGTCAGCAGGCTGGATAACTGAGTGAATCCCTTCCCACACTGGGAGCAGGTGAATGGCCTCTCCCCAGTGTGAACTCGCTGGTGTGCCCGCAGGTTGGATACCCGAGTGAATCCCTTCCCACACTGAGAGCAGGTGAATGGTCTCTCCCCAGTGTGAACTTGCTGGTGTGTCTGTAGGAGGGATAACCGAGGGAATCCCTTCCCACACTGAGAGCAGGTGAATGGTCTTTCCCCAGTGTGAACTTGCTGGTGTGTCTGCAGAAGGGATAACCGAGTGAATCCCTTCCCACACTGAGAGCAGGTGAATGACCTCTCTCCAGTGTGAACTCGCTGGTGTCTCTGCAGGTTGGATAACTGAGTGAACCCCTTCCCACAGTGAGAGCAGGTAAATGGTTTCTCCCCAGTATGAACTCGCTGGTGTCTCTGCAGGTCGGATAACTGAATGAATCCCTTCCCACATTGAGAGCAGGTGAATGGTCTCTCCCCAGTGTGAACTCGCTGGTGTGACTGCAGGTCGGATAACTGAATGAATCCCTTCCCACATTGAGAGCAGGTGAATGGTCTCTCCCCGGTGTGGATGCGCCGATGAGCTTCCAGCTCTGATGGGGCTCTGTATCCCTTTCCACAGTCCACACATTTCCATGGTTTCTCCATGGTGCAGGTGTCCTTGCCTCTCTCTTGGGTGGACAATTAGTTGAAACTTCGTCCACACACAGAACAAGATTACAGTCTCTACCCGCTGTGAATGGTGTGATATTTATTCAGACTGTGTAACTGGTTAAAGCTCTTTAGTCAGTGCATTGGAACACTCTCACTCAAGTGTGGCAGTGTGTCGATGCTTTTTCACTCACACTGACATTTCAAATCTTTTCAAATCGACAGACTGGACAATCATTTCTCCTTCTGGATTCAAAGTCCGATGATATTGAGGTCCCAAGGAATATGACTCTGTCAGATCGAGACGTGACGTTTGAGATTTCAGCCTGTGATTCCTTTTTCAATATCCTGTAAAATGAGTTTCCAAAAGTCATCAGTGTCAGTACAGGATAGAAATTCAGAACAGACAATTTCTATGGAACATTCTTTCCTCTCTCATTCCCCAAAAGCTGTAAATCTCCATCCCACACACTCTCTCCCCATTCTCAGCAGGTCTGGCAGCATCTGTATGGAGAGAAAAGAACTGATGTTTCAGAGCTTTGACAAAAGGTCATCTAGACAAGAAACATCAGCTCTTTTCTCTCCTTACAGATGCTGCCAGACCTGCTGAGATTTTCCAGCATTTTCTCTCTTGGTTTCCGATTCCAGCATCCGCAGTAATTTCCTTTTATAAGGCTGCAGATACCTCCTCCCAAGTAACATGCGTGTGCCCAAGACATCATCACTTGTTTCCCTTATTTCTTTAGCACCCATGGTGCTCTCCGCAGTAAACACAGAGGAGAAGTATTCATTAAAAATCTCACCCATCTCCTGTGGCTCCACACACAGATGGCCATACTGATTTTTAAGGGGATCTATTCTCTCTCTGGCCACCCTTTTACTCTTAATATAGCTATAGAACATCTTGGAATTTTCTTTAATCTTACCTGCCAGATCCATATCATACCCTCATTTTGTCCTCCAGATTTCCCTCTTCAGTATTTTCTTATACTTTTTATAGTCAGAGTGATTCATTTGTCCCCGATTCCTAAACCCAATGTATGCTTCCTTCTTTTACCTGACCAGAGCCTCAATGTCCCTTGTCTGCCAGAGATCCCTAAATTTACCATTCTTTCCCTGCATCTTAACAGGAATATACTGCCCCTGGACTCTTGATATCACACTTTTAAAACCTCCCATTTGCCAGTCATTCCTTTCCCTTCAAACAAATTCACCTAATCGACATCTGCTAGATCCTGCCTAATGCCCACAAAAGTGGCCCTGCTCCAGTTTAGGGCCTTGACCTGTGGACCTGTCCTATCTTTTTCAAGAACTATTTTGAAACTATTGGTGCTCCCAATACTGACACTTCAGTCACTTGCTCCACCTCATTTCTTAACTGTCTAATAGAAAGTGAGTCCAGGAATTGATAATGAAAAATAAGGAGCTGGGAGATGAATTGAACAAGTATTTTGCCTCGGTGTTCACAATAGAGGATACAGTTAAAACTCAGAAACAGCTGGAAATCAGAATTGCAATTAATTAATAATAATGAATAATAAAATACAGTGTAGGAGGAGGCCATTCAGCCCATCGAGCCTGCACCGACAACAATCCCATCCAGGCCCTATCCACATATTTACCTGTTAATTCCCCCTGATACCAAGTGGCAATTTATCATGGCCAATCCGTCTAACCGGCACATCTTTGGACTGTGGAAGGAAACCGGAACACCCGGAGGAAACCCACACAGACACGGGGAGAATGTAGAAACTCTGCACAGACAGCGACCTGAGGCTGGAATTGAACCCGGGTCCCTGGCGCTGTTAGGCAGCTGCACTAACCACTGTGCCACCGGGCCACATGTCAGTGCCATCGCCCGACTCCAGCCCAGTCTCAGCTCATCTGGAACCCTCACCCATTCCATTGTGACATCACACCCTCACCCATTCCATTGTGACATCACACCCTCACCCATTCCATTGTGACGTCACACTCTCACCCATTCCATTGGGGCGGCACGGTAGCACAGTGGTTGGGGCGGCACGGTAGCACAGTGGTTAGCACTGCTGCTTCACAGCTCCAGGGTCCCGGGTTCGATTCCCGGCTCGGGTCACTGTCTGTGTGGAGTTTGCACATTCTCCTCGTGTCTGCGTGGGTTTCCTCCGGGTGCTCCGGTTTCCTCCCACAGTCCAAAGATGTGTGGGTTAGGTTGATTGGCCATGTTAAATTGCCCCTTAGTGTCCTGGGATGCGTAGGTTAGAGGGATTAGCGGGTAAAATATGTAGGGGTAGGGCCTGGGTGGGATTGTGGTCGGTGCAGACTCGATGGGCCGAATGGCCTCCTTCTGCACTGTAGGGTTTCTATGATTTCTATGATTCTATGATTGTGACGTCACACCCTCACCCATTCCATTGTGACATCACACCCTCACCCATTCCATTGTGATGTCACACTCTCACCCATTCCATTGTGACGTCACACTCCCACCCATTCCATTGTGACGTCACACTCTCACCCATTCCATTGTGACGTCAGGGCTTCACTCTCCGATCACAATCCCTGCCGGCCTCCCACATGCAGCCTCAATGGCGGCAGTCAGCCCGGGTCTAACACTACAAGCTGCCGCTCCATTTGGTACAAAGCGGGGGAACCGGGAAGTTCATTTCCGGGGTTTGGGTTTGAACAACATGTTTACAAAGCCTCTCCACCCACCCGCCACATTTATCATTCCCCGCGCGCCGCCCTCTACCTCGTATTGATCTCGCTTCCACGATAAAACCGGCCATCCGTCGCCATTACCCGCACTGCGCATGCTTCAGGTCCCGCCCCTCATTCACTCCGATTGGTTGGAGGACCAGCCGCTCCCGCTCGGTCCTCCAGCCCCGCCCCCTCTTCCTATTGGTCCGGAGCTGCCGTCAATCAGTCCCCGGGCATTGTGATGTGGAGCATGCGCACTGTCATTGCTGTCCTTGGCGCTTGTTTGTCCCGGAGAAGCGGAGTCAGCGTTAGGCGGTGGCTGGGAGGATTTGGAAACACTTTGTGGATCCGCAAACCCTTCAGAATCATTGTCAGCTCCCTGGTTTGCAGCTGCGGGGCTTCTCCCTCCCTCCCTCCCTCCCGGGAACAGGCCCAGGTTAACGGCCCCATCCTGGCTCAGCCACTGGAGGATGGTTCACATCAGAGGATGGGGGAGGGGGACAATAAATAAGAGGTTACACTTTGGCCTCAAATCAATGAGGACTCTGATCTCTGGGAAGGAAGGAAGGAAACCCTGGGAGGTGGGCGGGGAGGATTCACAAACACCCGCTGGAGGCCCCAACACCCCCAGTAAAAAGCTGCAGCTCCCGGGTTTGCAGCTTTTTCCCGGGAGGGAGTTGGGGAAGTTTTGTGGAGACCATTCCCGGCTGGTTCAGTTCGTGGTTCCTGGAGCTCAGAAACCCTGAGTTAGAATCCTGAACCCCACACTGGGTGGTTGTTTTATTAAATACTTTTATTTATTAATCATCTGTTGAAGAAAATATTAATTTGTTTTGAAAAATCATTTTATAGAATTTGTGAAAATACCCATTAAAATAGCAATTCTCCCAAAGTATTTCATAGAATCCCTACAGTGCTGAAGGAAGTTATTAGGCCAAGTCTGCACCGACAACAATCCCACAAAGGCCCTATTCCAGTAACCCCACATATGTAACCTGCTAATCCCTCTGACCGACTCATCCCAGGACGCTAAGGGGCAATTTAGCATAGCCAATGCACCTAACTGGCACATCTTTGGATGATGGGAGGAAACCGGAGCATCTGGAGAAAACCCACGCAGACATGGGGAAAACGGGCAGACTCCACACGGAGAGTGACCCATATTGGGAATCGAACCCAGGTCCCTGGAGCTGTGAGGCAGCAGTGCTAACCACTGTGCCACCTGCATTGCTGATGAGAATTTTAATTCACTGACTTGGGAATTAATTCTCGGGAATAGTCATTCTGAAAATGACCATTAAAATGTGTTTTAATTTACCACATAATGCCAGATTTCAGTTCACATTTCAAAATTGAATTGAGAATGTCTGGGAGCAAATGGTAAAATGAGGTTTGAGACACCAGCTGCAATTATTTTCTGTGACTGATGATACCTTTGTGCCTGTGCAGGAGGTAATTCCCCTGATGCTGTGGCACAAATAAAATGGAGCCTTTCCTAGGAACAGGCCCATGTTAATGGTCACGGTGGTGTTTCATTGGTGAGCAGAGCACGTGTGCCCATTGTGTTAACAACAGAGTCAGTGGGGCTGCACGTCCCCTGACTTGGAAGGAAAATAATTGACTCCTTGATTGTACTCTCAATCTGCACATGGTCTGGAGGACTGAATCCAGCTGGAGGGAGCTGGGCTCAGAGTGGAGATGGGGCAATGAGTTTGATTTCAGCTCAGGGACAAGAGAGAGTGTGTGGGATGGGGATTACAGCTCAAGATAAATGAGATGGAGAAATGTTTTGTGGAAACTGAAATTGTCAGTTCTGAAGTACTTTTTAAAACTCTTTTTGCAGGGAACTAGAAGAGGATTCACAGACATTCGATTCATCATGACCTGCTTTTGACAGTGATTGCTTATGATTGATTTTGACAGTGGAGGGAGAAATAGTTCCCTGTTTTGTCAGTGGAAGAAAATTTCAAAATTCAATGTGACAGAAAAAGAACTGAGACACACACACCCAAGTGAGAGTGCTCCAGTGAACTGACTGTGAATAGAGCTTTAACCAGTTACACAGCCTGAAAAACACCACACCATTCACAGTGGAGAGAAACCATACACATGGTCTGTATGTGGATGAGGCTTCAACTAATCATCCAACCTGGAGAGACAGAAGGACACCAGCACCATGGACAAACCGTGAAAATGTGAGGATTGTGGTAAAGGATTCAATTATCCATTCCGGTTGGAAACCCATTGACACGGTCACATTGGGGCTGGGAAAATGGAGAAACCATGGAAATGTGATGATTGTGGTAAAGAATTCAATTATCCATACTTGCTGGAAAACCATAGATACAGTCACATTGGAGAGAGGCCATTCATCTGTTCTGTGTGTGGGAAAGGATTCACTACCTCACCCCACCTGCTGTTACACCAGCGAATTCACACTGAGGATGAAAATTCTCCTTTTCTTTGCAGGGAAAGGATCGCTGGGTATAAATGTAAGGTGCTTCTCGCAACTATAACTGAGCCGTATTATGAACTCAACTGATTATCTTCAATTGATTCTGAGTGCAGCTATTGGCACACTCAGGATTGTTCAGCAAGTGCTGCCCAACCTGTAATCACAGTTAACATTGTATTTTTGGTTTTGTGAGTGTGAGCTGCTGAAAAAAATAACGACATATTATGAGAAATCGAGGAACATGCTGTTTTATTCTATCAGCCACTCACTGGGATGTACAGCCTTGTACCCGGCACTGCACTGGCAAAGATATTCATACGCACTCTTGCTCATTTGTGTGGGAGGCTGAATGCCTTTTTGGTGCTGGCAGCTAATTAGTGGAAAGTATTACTCGTGTAACCACAACATAGTTGCAGAATGAAACAGATTAGTGTTCACTCTGTATTGTGCAGCCTTGTGATTGTGCTAAAGGCCATCACTTTCAGATCTGAAAAGTGCCTGGGTCAAGGTCAAATTACCCCAGAAAGGGACATTTTCTCTCAAATCTGAAGCAACAGGTGAAGCAAATCATTTCACACTGAAATACATCTTCAACGTTGCGGTAGTTTGTTCAGTTACACACTTGGTGGTCACGTGACTCTGGTTGCAGCATTCCTGAGCCTCATTGGAGGGATTCCTCACATGAGCCGAGTTTGAGGAGAGTATCTCTGGCCTCGAGTGATGCAGTCGCTGAATCTATTCCTGGAAAAAAACACATTTGGAATATTGTGATAATGCTGTCTGAATCCATCAGGACAATTTTGTATTCAAGTGGGGTGGGGGGGTGGGGGGGGGTTAATGTTCACTGTTTTATATTCGGGTCTGGGGGGGATAATGTTCACTGTTTTATATTCGGGTCTTGGGGGGGATAATGTTCATTGTTTTATATTTGGGTCTGGGGCAATAATGTTGCTTTATATTTGGGTCTGGGGGATAATGTTCACTGTTTTATATTCGGGTCTGGGGATGAATGTTCACTGTTTTATATTCAGTTCTGGAGGGAGAATGTTCACCGCTTTATATTTGGGTCTGGGGGATAATGTTCACTGTCTGGGGTTTGTTCGATAGCGATGAGGACCATCAGAGGATTCAGCAGGATATAGATCAGTTGGAGACTTGGGCGGAGAGATGGCAGATGGAGTTTAATCCGGACAAATGTGAGGTAATGCATTTTGGAAGGTCTAATACAGATAGGAAATATGCAGTAAATGGCAGAACCCATAGGAGTATTGATAGGCAAAGGGATCTGGGTGTACAGGTACACAGGTCACTGAAAGTGGAAATACAGGTGGAGAAGGTCATCAAGAAGACATACGACATGCTTGCCTTCATCGGCCAGGGTATTGAGTTTAAAAATTGGCAAGTCATGTTGCAGATTTATAGAACCTTAGTTAGGCCGCACTTAGAATATAGTGTTTAATTCTGGTCGCCACACTTCCAGAAGGATGTGGAGGCTTTGCAGAGGGTACAGAAAAGATTGACCAGGATGTTGCCTGGTATGGAGGACATTAGCTATGAGGAGAGGTTGGAAAAACTTGGTTTGTTCTCACTGGAGCGACGGAGGTTGAGGGGAGACCTGATAGAAGTCTACAAGATTATGAGAGGCATGGACAGAGTGGATAGTCAGAAGCTTTTTCCCAGAGTGGAAGTGTCAATTACTCAGGGGAATAGGTTTAAGGTGCGAGGGGTAAAGTTTAAAAGAGATGTACGAGGCAGACTTTTTACACAGAGAGTGGTGGGTGCCTGGAACTCATTGCTGGGGGAGGTAGTGGAAGCAGATACGGTAGTGACTTTTAAGGGGCGTCTTGAAAAGTACATGAATGAGATGGGAATAGAGGGATAGGGTCCCCAGAAGGGTAGGGGGTTTTAGTTCAGTCGGGCAGTATGGTCGGTGCAGGCTTGGAGGGCCGAAGGGTCTGTTCCTGTGCTGTAATTTTCTTTGTTCTTCGTACACAGGCTAATTTATTTTTCTAGGGGTGAGTGTGCCTGAAAGGTATGCAACTGGAAAACATTTTCCATTCACCTGCTGCATAGCTGCAGTATATAGATAGTGTTCTCACTCTGCCAGCAGGGCTGTGGGTTTAATTGGATAGATCTTAAAGACAGCCCGACTGGGCAGGATGAGCCAAATGGTTTCCATCTGTGATGTATCATTCTATAAAACAGAATATTCAGCATCGGGAGAAAGAAAGTGAAAGAAACTAGTCTCTGTGGGATTGAGCCAACCAGTGTAAGTACCTTCAGGGGAGCAGAGAGGGAAACTAGTGGGAAAACGTTTAAAAACTCGGGGTATTCCCACAGGAGAGCACTGGTTTAAATCAATTTTAGAAGTAGAGAATATCAGCGCACAAATTCCGAGGAATGCATTTTTAAAAATTGATTGATCTTAATTGCACAAGATAATATTCTATTATCGTCTTTGACAATGACGTCGTTAATTCCCAGGTGCCCCTGCGGGTTTGAAAGTGTCCTATTCATTCCACAGGAGCCTAATGCGCAGGCGCAGTGTTATATCTGGAGCGTGCGCAGTGTCACTTTGCTCGGAGTCTTGCGAGTCCGGGAGTTGGCACGTTTTTCTGCGGGTGAGTCGGTGGGGTTGCGGGAGAAATGGAGCCGGGAGTCGGGGTAGGGAGGGAGCTATGGCTTCCAAACATCCGCTGTAGGCTGCAAGACCCGAATAAGACCCTGCAGGTCCCGGGTTTACAGCTCCCAGGCTTTTATCCCGGGAACAGGCCCCAGTTGTCGGCCGCCATCTTGTTTCAGCGGAGACGGAGGGCGCATGCGCTGCTGTCTGACGGGTCATAATGGGCGTGGTTTCAGGGGCAGGTTCAGAACCTCTATCTTCAGAGGGACAATAGGTGGCAGGGCGCATGCGCAGCTATCCAAGAACATCGGAATAAGAATTCGGAACAGGAGCCCGTCATTCGGCCCATCGAGCCTGCTGCATCATTCAATAAGATCATGTCTACTTTGCTCCCCCACCCCGTCCATACCCTTGACTTTCTTGTGGATCAAAACCTCAGCTTTGAATATATTCAATGACCTGCCTCCAATCCTCACTGGTGAAGACAGAGTTCCAAAGATCAACAACCCGCTGAGAGAAAAGATCTCTCTTCATCTTAAATTTGAGATCCTTTATTTTTACTTGATTTCCACACCAGAGGAAACATCCTCTCAGCATCTACCTTGTCAAGCACCTTATATCATATGAATCATAGAATCCCTACAGTGCAGAAGGAGGCCATTCGGCCCATCGAGTCTGTACCGATCACAATCCCACCCAGGCCCCATCCCCACAACCCCATGCATTTACCCTGCTAATCCCCCTGACACTAGGGTCAATTTAGCATGGCCAATCCACCTAACCCGCACATCTTTGGACTGTGGGAGGAAACCAGAGCACCCGGAGGAAACCCATGCAGACATGGGGAGAATGTGCAAACTCCACACAGACAGTGACCCAAGGCCGGAATTGAACCTGGGACCCTGGCACTGTGAGGCAGCAGTGCTAGCCACCGTGTCGCCCTTAAATTCCCAGATGTTTCATTAAGATTACTTCTCAGTCTTCAAAACTCCAAAGAGTACAGGTCCAAGCTGCTCAACCTGAAAGCTAAAACTCCTCATTTCAGGAATCAACCAACTGGATCTTCCCTGAACTGCCTCCACTGCAATTTTGTCCCAGCTAAAGTAATTCTGTGCCAGGTTAAAGGAGGAGTGAATGTTTTGAATTTCTGTCCTGGACAGATGCTGATGGATTTTGGAAACTCCTTTTACAGGGGGTTAGAAGGGAAAGATTTACACACAGCAAACTCAGACCAAAAGAAATGTTTGTCTGTCTTGAATTTCTAACCTTGAATTACACCTATAACTTTCCTCATTTACAGGGACAAGATTTGAAGATTGCAACATTTTTCCCGGACACCAATCTCTCTGAGATCTTTTCAGCTGCAGCAGATTTTAAAATGTGAAAACAGTGAAATTGTTTTGGGGTGAGTGTTAGTGAGCATTCATTTAAATTTAGAGCATGCTCTGATTCCATGGATCTCGGGCTATTATGACTCCTTCCCCATGGATGGGGAGGTAATGGTGCAGCGATAGTGTTATTGGATTAATAATACAGGGATCCAGGGCAATGCACTGTGAACCCTGGGTTCGAATCTCACGTTGGCAAATGTTGAAATTTGAATTCAGTAAAAATCTAGAATTAGAAGTCCATTGATGACAATTGTTGTAAAAATCCATCTGATTTAATAATGTCCTTTAAAGAAGGAAATTACCACATCCCCCAGCAATGCAAACCACTCAGTTCAAGGGCAATGAGTTATGGGCAATAGATGGTGACGCAGCCAACACATAGAGTCAAAGAGCAATACAGCACGGAAACAGGCCCTTGGGCCCAACTGATCCATGCCAACCATGGTGCCCTCCCAGCTTGTCCCAATTGCCCATGTTTGGCTCATATCCCTCTCATCCTTTCCAATTCATGTACATAAGAACATAAGAAATAGGAGCAGGAGTAGGCCATCTAGCCCCTCGAGCCTGTCCCGCCATTCAATAAGATCATGGCTGATCTGAAGTGGATCAGCTCCACGTACCCGCCTGATCCCCATAACCCCTAATTCCCTTACCGATCAGGAGTCCATCTATCCATGATTTAAACATATTCAACGAGGTATCCACCACTTCAGTGGGCAGAGAATTCCAGAGATTCACCACCCTCTGAGAGAAGAAGTTCCTCCTCAACTCTGTCCTAAACTGACCCCCCTTTATTTTGAGGCTGTGCCCTCTAGTTCTAGTTTCCTTTCTAAGTGGAAAGAATCTCTCCATCTCTACCCTATCCAGCCCCTTCATTATCTTATAGGTCTCAATAAGATCCCCCCTCAGCCTTCTAAATTCCAACGAATATCAACCCAATCTGCTCAGTCTCTCCTCATAATCAACACCCCTCATCTCTAGTATCATCCTGGTGAACCTTCTCTGCACTCCCTCCAAGGCCAATATATCCTTCCACGAATAAGGGGACCAATACTGCACACAGTATTCCAGCTGTGGCCTCACCAATGCCCTGTACAGATGCAGCAAGACATCTCTGCTTTTATATTCTATCCCCCTCGCGATATAGGCCAACATCCCATTTGCCTTCTTGATCACCTGTTGCACCTGCAGACTGGGTCTTTGGGTCTCATGCACAAGGACCCCCAGGTCCCTCTGCACAGCAGCATGTTGTAATTTCTTTCCATTTAGATAATAATCCAATTTGCTATTATTTCTTCCAAAGTGAATAACCTCCCATTTGTTAACATTATACTCCATCTGCCAGATCCTCGCCCACTCACTCAGCCTGTCCAAATCTCTCTGCAGACGTTCTACGCCCTCCAAATGATTCACTTTTCCACTTATCTTTGTGTCGTCTGCAAACTTTGTTACCCGACACTCAGTCCCCTCCTCCAGAT